>NC_040024.1:12791671-13091671 GCF_000972845.2 Larimichthys crocea
CTTTTCCCTTAGTGGTAGTTGCTATGTAAACATTTGGTACTCATTCTACCACTGTCAATATTTGCCTCATGTGCTCTTTCAGACTCGCAATTGCATCCCAGATGTACCAAGGGACATGAGCCGGCTCATGGCATGCTGTGACATATACAAAAAGCTTGGAAGGGCGGTGGAGGACTATGACAGGTAGGCAGTGTAATAATCATATCTCTGTCCAGATCTTCAGAAATGTGCCGCCTGTTGCAAGCTGCAATGCTTTACTAAACCAAACTTCCCGGAGTTTCTGTGCTCTCTCATCCAGCAGGTTCTCGTGGATCGTGGCTGCTGCTGGATCCTGCACGACGTCCACTACGCAATTATTACCGGCATTATTACTACCATATTGCTACTGTGGTCATTTTATCATTCATTGTAATTCATTGTCATTTTATCATTCATTGTAATTCATTGTCATTTTTCAGTCATTGTAATTGTACAATATGTTTGTGTTGATTTGTCCTGTACATGTGACAATCCATTGCACGTCTGTCCGTCCGGGAGAGGGATCCCTCCTCTGGGTCTTCCTGGGTTTCTTCTACCTTTTTTCCCTGTTAAAGGTTTTTTTTGGGCAAGTTTTCCTCACTCGAACCGAGGTCTAAGGACCGAGGGTGTCACTCCCTGTACAGATTGTAAAGCCCTCTGAGCAAATGTCTTTGTGACTTTGGGCTATACAAATAAAATTTATTTGATTTGATTTTGATTTAAAAAACATCATGTTTGTTTTTTTGTACTTGACTTAATCAGTGCTCTGAGCTAAAGGCCTGTTGGTTAAGCTAGATCCTGTGCTTTTTCCAGTGAGACTCCATGCGGCGATGCACAAGCTTGCCCTGGCCTGAACTTGTCGACTCGGAGAGAAGACCTAAATTCTCTTCCAATGACCCAGAATCTACTCCCACTTCCAGCTTTACCTTCACCTGTGACACACATATGTGCTGGATCACACAGTGATCAGCGTTCAATCTTGGTAGGACCTGAATTTAAAGGTCATCTCAGACATTTACAAGCAGCAAGCATTAGCCTAACAACTTACTGAGGTAGACAAGTATAAACCAATAGTTAGTAGCACATTGCTTACTAGGACTCAGCCCAGGATGCCATGAGAAGCTGTACTAGATAGACGCTGACACTAGGTCATGTTCTTGTCTAAAAATCACAGTTTGGGTCAGAAAATGGATTTAAAATGTCCCATTATCTTGCTAATTTGTGAATCTTAGTGTCACTTGATATTTGAGAATTTGCTCATTATCTCATATCAGCCTGATCATAATAATGTCTCTTCAAGGATACTCCTTTGTTGCATTAAATATACCGGTTTATTTGAAACCATATATTTAGAACAACATTTTTAAAAGTCTGTATAAAAAAGGAGTACCTCCTGCTAAAGAACCAAAACCTGTTAACCATGACATCTATCTTGTGACTGGGTTCATTTCATGATTATTCTGCAGGTGGAATGGGGAGCAACTGTTGTAATTTAATAATAGATAACCTGAGTCATTTTCAGAAGTCTCAGGTACTGATTATTCAACCTTAACTACAATCAGATCCCACTGAGTTTGAACTCCGATCACTGATTCAGAGTCCCGAGTGCTAACCATTACACCATGGAACCACCTTGTGGAGACTTTTTGCTGCGTTCACATAACCGGTCTGTGGTGGAGATATGACATGTGATACTGTTTTAAAGTGTTTATTCCCTCCTTGTGAGCTGACATATATAAGGAACTATATGTCGTATTATATCGGTATGTATGTGCGTGTGTGTGCGTTTTCCTTATGTGCATGTGGTCATATTATGGGCTCAGTGTCTTGTGTTCAGGATATTCAATAAACTTACACCTTCATGTTTGACTAACCTGCGGCTCACAGCAGGTGACGTTGATTCCATGGCAACAGTAGATGCAGTCTCTGTTGACAGGTGACTGTTAAGCGTGTACAACATGACATGCACCCAGAGATAAGTCTTTAAATGTGTGCTGTCTGGAGACCTGGAGACAATGAGTCGTTTATTTACACTCTGACAGAAGCCAGTTGAATCTAATAAAGAGATAAAACACAGTACTAGACTCTCATTATGGTTGTCCACATGAATATTAAAATCACCATAATTACTTTATCTGTTTTAAGGATCAAGTCTGATGCAAACTCTGCAGTAAGGACCGGAGCTCGTTATACTGTAACAAATAAAATTGGATGTAATGTTTCCAGGTTGGTGAGTGAGGCTAAGAACCAAATGAGTTAGAATTTAGCTTAGGTTTAGGATTATTATACACTTAAGTCAATATGGCTCCAATCACTGGCAGTACTCCCGTCCTATCTACAAGCTGCTGTTGCATATAAGGATGTCCTGTATCCCATTACCGGTGTATTTTCCCCTGGATCTTCTCTCAAGAAACGAGAGCAGTCTAACATTACATGCACTGACATTAGATAACACATGAACATGATGAGAAACCCTAACGTGATTATGTTAGTACACAATGTAAAATCACGTTACTGTGCACCACATCACGTTGATCATTGTTACTGTAATTACTGTATTATTTTCAGGATTCTATTAATATGGCCCTTAACAATCCACTTCTTCATCGCTTCGTTGTTTTTTTTTTTTTTGGAAATTGAAAGAAAGTAATGGAGCTGTTGTGTTGTGTCCGGTTGGGTTTGGGGGTAACACTAGCAAAGCATCACAAAGGAGGAAACCATTTTGTGATGTGCATGAGTTTCAGACTTCATTACTACAAACATTATAGTAATGATTATGTTAATTTGACCAATTATATTTGAGCCCCTGAAATCAGGAGACTGTGTATAAAAATGGTTGCAATTCCAAAATGTTTTATTCATTTTCTTTGTTCTACCCCTGATAATATTTCTTAATTAAACTTGTTTGTTTTTTTAAATTCCAAAGACTTTTCCTGATGGTCATTCATATTTAATTTATTTTTTTGATTAAAGAGTCAAGGATGTATATATAAGTTACATAGCTGTGCAGAATTGTGTAAATCATTGTTCACTTTGTTCTCCACATTGAATTGTGTCTTTGCCTCTAATTTACAGCTACAGATGCATGTGCATCAGTTTATTGGGTTACAACAAGATACAAATAGTGAAGCAACAATTTAACTGTTTTTTTATTTATTAATTTTTTATGATTTGGTCTACCACTAACTATTGGTTCTGAAAAACACAGAGGAATACTTCTTTTTTTGTTTTTTTGTTTTTTATTTTGTTTTTTTATTTTTTCTTTCTTTTCTTTCTTTTTTTGTATTATCTGCATAAACTGTATGGGGAGACCGAAGCACTCGGAGGAAACCCATACAGATATGGGGAGGGACATTTTGGAGCCACTAAGGTGTTAGTTTTGATGTGGAGTCATGTTGCCTGGGCTTCTTTTACCTTCTTACTGAGGAATTGGTGATGTTACAAGTTTGGGGTTCTGTAAAACACAGGATGACTCGTTGTTTTTTTTGTTGTTGTTTTTTTAGGTTATTTGTCTCTGACTGTGTGGGAAAACCGAAGCACTCGGGGGAAACCACACAGACATGGGGAGGACAGCCTTCTCACTTCTCACTTCCCTTCAGTTGTTGGGCCTGTGAAACACTGGGGGACTTGCTGCTGCACATTTCTTTGCTTCTCTTCTTTCTCAAACCGAGAAAGTGGCGAGTTTGTTTCCATAAAGAAGGCTTCCTCATTGTCACTGCAGCATTCTCGTCACAGCCTTCAGCCTCAGCCTTCAGATCTGTGTCCTCAGAAGTGGAGGGAGAGTCTTTAACCACTGGTTCAGGGCTATGTGTAACACAGCCAGACTCAACCACTGAGTCCTGTGAAACACTGAGGGAAGACTCTTGCAGAGGTTCCAGGTCGTGTGAAACACGGGGGAACTCTGCTTGCTGCTGCACATTTCTTTGCATATTTTTCTTTCGCAAACAGAGAAAGTGGCAAGTTTTTTTCCACAAAGAAGGCTTCCTTGTTGTCACTACAGCATTCTCTGTGTCCTGAGAAACAGGGTCTTCATCCACTGGTTCAGGATTCTGTGAATCACAGCTGGACCCTTCATCCACTGGTTCAGGATTCTGTGAAACACTGATGTTGAAGGTCCTTTGGTCCTTTAGTGTTTCCAGCTCTGCATGAAGGATGCCATTAAGATCTTTTTCAGTCTGGAGCTGAGCAACAACTTCATTATTTTTTGAGGTCTGCTCATGGAGTAGAATCTTCAGGCGTTCCAACTCCATGTCTCTCTCAGACACCTGTTCTTTCAACAAATTGGTGTCATGCTCTGTTTTCTGATTCTCATATATCAGATGATCCAGCTCTGATATCTTTCTGGCGATTTCCTTTTCCATCATCTCAAGTTTTTCCACAAGGGTGACAATCCTTTGTTTTTCTGTGTTGATATCCATGTCATTCTTTTCCTTCATCTCTTCTACTTGGCAGAGAAGCTGTTTCTTGAGTTCTTTCTCTCGACCAAGTTTCTGGTTTAAATGCTCAACCTGTCCACAGAGAGTCCTGTTCTTAGCACTCTCTGATTCCAATTTTTGAGCGAGGTCATTGTCCCATAGGTCCTGTTCAGAGATGTCGTCTTTTGTCTTTTGGAGTTCGGTTTTCAAGTCTTTAATCCTGTTGGCACAGATCTTTTTTACAATCTCAAGTTTTTTCTCAAGATTGGCAGTCATTTCTTCTTTTGCATTGATGTCCATTTCATATTTTTCCTGTAAATCAGTATGATCCTGATTGAGTTCATCGTATGAACTGCAGAGGATATTGTATTCCCTGGTGAGGGTTTCAAGTTCTGTTTGGGTTTCATTTACCACAGACATCATGCATGCTTGCTTGCTCTGCAGGTCTTGTACCTGCTGGAAAAGCTGCCTATTCAGAGTGTTCAGTTCCTGATTCTTGAGAATTTCTTGTTGGTACAGATCTACGTGTCGCTTTCTGACATCCCTCTCTTTACCAAGTTCATTGGTTAAATATTGAACCTGATCCCAGAGAGTTTTGTTTTCAGTGGTCTCATGTTCCAGGTTTCCAGAGAGTTCTCTTACTTTTCTTTCCTGAAAAGATCCGTTCTCCTCTGCTCTTTGGAGTTGGGATTTCATCTCTTCCAACTGTCTAGCAAGGGCCTCCATTTGGTCCCTGCCAAGAACACTGGAAATCGCATATCTACTCCAGTTGTAGGGGGTGGCAGCTGCATAAGCCAGTTTTGAAAACATGGTGTATCGCTGTATCGTCCGTCTCACAATGATATATATCACGTGTAGGAAGGTCTTCAGTGAAGTAATGAGATGAATTTGAACACTCACTCTTACTTACAGGGACTTGATGATGTCATAAATTCCGTGGCTTTCATGTGATCAAAGCACAAATTCCTGTGGCCCCGTCCATTTTTCCTTCTTAGTTACTGTTGCCATGTCATGTGATCAATTGACCTTTCGCCGAGCCCCGCCCCCTTAGTTACTGTTGCTAGGTCCGTCAAGTGTGACAGAGTGCCATGACGGGAAGAGGTATACCGGTGCGTGTCAGTGACAGTTTTTGGAGCAATACCTCCGTGACATCCTCCAGATCGAGGCAAAAGGGGTTCCCCCTTCCCGCATCCCTGGAGGTCAGCGCTCAGGTGCATATGTGAGGGCAGAGAGAGGCCAGGACCCGGGCCAGCCTCCCCCTCATCTGGGCATGGGAAAGAGGTTTGAGAAACATCGTGCTCTCCAGAGGCCCACTGCTCGAGCTGGGTGAGTCCCTAACAACCACCACCACCACTCCTGGAGGTGGGTGAGGGGCGTGTGGTGATGTGCTTCCCGGTGATGGGCTCCGTCGTGGTATGGCTGGGTCAGACGGGGCGTTTCGGTCTTGCCACCAGAGCTGTGGGAACGGGGAGGAAGATCGGGAGCGGATCCGCCCTTCTCGTTGTCCCTCCCGGCCCTGGGAGGGTTTGTGTTTTTGGCTTTGGGAATGGAAAGAACACAACTCCTCCGGTCAAGCTCTTGGGGTATCTACTGTCCCATTTACATACACCATAGGCACAGGAGTCTGTAGCTTGATGGACCTTGCTTATATAGTAATGGTTGCTAGGATGTGTGATTGGACAATGACCGTTTTGGGGCGGGGCTCGGCGAAAGGTCAATTCTAGCACTGTCAGTCATGACCTTATTTGGCCTATGGTTTTTAGAATATGGTTACTACATACACTGAAAAAAAAAAATATGGACATCGGTTGCACATTACTCAAAATTATGTGCTCATGTTCCATATACTCATTTTTTATTTGAAAAATGAACATAACTTTTTTTATATGGAGTTTTTTATAAACTAGGTTCGTACTCATTCAATTTCCGTTCTCCACGTACTTAAGCACTCCTTTTCCGTCCACTCCTTCTTTGACGCCGCTGGGCTTTTTCACCTGCCAAAAATTGATTGAAGGCCAAATACAGTTAATGAAAGGTGTTTTCTGCCTAAATATGGTTTGATCTCATTCATAAGCTTCATAATATAAAGATCTGAGCTCACAGGACAACTTGGAATTCTTTTAAAGGATCATTACAACACAAAATGGCATTTTCACCTGCCAAAAATTGATGCAGCTCCTTCCTTCAATGTATTCTGCCTTAAAAAGACTGTTCTTTATCCTGAAGCATCATATGTGACAGATTACCACCTCACATTACATCTCACACTGGCCTTTACTTCCAACAACTCCACAACTTACAAGTCAACTTCGTTGTGACTGTAAAGTAAGCATTAAACACTATTCTGATCTGATTCTAATGTGAAAGATCACCACATTTTCTGCCTGAAAATGACTTTAAATCACTGCACTGTCAACATTTCAAAAGACAACCTTGGTGAATGTCTTGGTTAAAAGAATGTTCCTACCTTGTGACCATAGAAATACCAATTAGAGAGAAGAATGTAAGAATTACTTAAATTCACAAGTTTTAGCAGAAAATACTTCATATTATTCCTATACTGCACGACGACTCACCCGATTCAACAGGATACAACATCCGGTGGGGCCTATGCATTGAAGGTACATAGCATGAATAAGATTAATGTTAGGACTGGAATGAAAGTAATTGTGTTTCTCCAGCAGCAATGTACAACTCTTGTATAATCAAAATAACAAATTTATTTAGTACACTACTACCCAACACTGGCTGTAATGATTATAGTGGCGATAAACATTGAATGTAATATGAATGAATACAAGATAATGTCAATCACATTTACTACTTTGTTGATTAAATGGTCTAAAACTAAGTCTGAATTGTTCCTTAAATGTTTGACATTCATGTTGGATAACCATGCATGGTTGCAATGGCATGACAAATACAAATTAATATAATTGCAAAGAACAAGTGCAATGCCCTTTTTGGTCAAAGTTGAAGTACAGCTAAGAGTATTACTCAAAAGTCTGAATATTTGATATGTCTGCAGAGGAAGAAGGATGAAGAATATAAACTAGTTAAGAGTGTTCTGGCATGACATGTTTACTTGCATTGGGTAACTTTAATTAACTTTAATTAACTTTAATAACACAAAGACTGATGCTACAGTTAATTTTGGCCATTGGGTGCTTCAATAACTTTCAAACACTTCTTATAAGATTACTGTTCATTATCATAATGAATCTATTCTTACACCTCTTACTCACAGTTTGCAGAGTGCATCTTGGGTGGATTCCCATTGGAGTTTGACAATTCCACATCTGGTGTAAAAACACCATAAGAGAGCACATTGCTGTCTCTCTTCTTGAGAATACAGGTGTTTTTTTTTTCTTCCTTTTTATAATAATGAATATAATAGGCTATCATTTACTCTGACAAACATAGCTCATAGTTAAGGGAAAATATTGTTGTACCTTGTTTTGCCAGATGACTTGAGTGACCTGTGCAATTTCTGTGGGGAGCAGCAAGGGGGCACACACACACAGTCTGAATTATATTTGTAATTTAAAATTATGTTATGTGTTTATTTATTGGCATAATTGATTAACAATTTAATTATACTTTTTTGATTTCCTGTCAAATTCAGATCGGATGTGACATCTGCCCAATGTGGTACCATAAAAGCTGTGTAAAGTACCCACGCAGAGGCCGCAGGAAATATATTTGTGCAGCATGCAAGTAGAAACTGCAGCTGCTATTGGCATATGAGTTTGGATGCATGTATGTATGTATGTAGACGCATACTTACACATGAACAAATAAATGTAGGTATCTATGTGTGTGTGTGTGTGTGTGTGTGTGTGTGTGTGTGTGTATGTATGTATGTATGTATATGGGGTCCAGAAGGGCAAGGAACCTGAGTTTTTCACGATCCTTGAACCTCTTCCTCAGCTGAGTGAGAATATTGTTCAGGATTTCACTGTGCAGCTGCGGTACGCTGCGCGCACATCTCCAACTCTCCGTGCCATGCGCCCACTGGGACCTCCAACTACGTGCACAGTGTCCTCATAAATAGAATAAAATTTGACCTTTTCTCTCTCTGTGGTGCTGCAAAAGTCATCAATGCTGGACAAACAGAACTGCATGTCATACTCCTTATTCTGCAAGATCCCAAAGAGCATGTCTGAGTAGGCAAACATTGGCTTCTGCGTGCTTATCACCACTGACATCACCAAACTGGGAAAAGTGCTCCTTCACACCACCGTCAGTGATGTAACGCAGGACATGAGACATCTGAGCGGTGTTGTCTCTGTGTCTACCATAACGGAGACAAAAGGCGCGTTCCACGTCACTCTCGTCTCCCGCCATTTAACTCTGTCTCTCGGGAGCGGTTGAGTCTGAACCGCTCTCACCACTCTGCCGAGATTCGGACTTCACGAAGGCCTACGATGTTTTGTTTTTGTCTCGCCCACTTGAAATCAAATCGTGATTGGTCAATTTGCCCTTCACTCTCCAAACCAAAACACATAGCTTGGCCTTTCCCGGGATTCGTGAAGTCCTAACCAATTAATGAGACAGCTAACCGGGCCTTGATAGAGACGGACGATTCTGATTGGATAACATGTTTTTAGGACAGTAACCCTTTGCTGATGTGAACTTGACAGTAAACTTTAGAACATAGATGAGAGAAAATGTATTAAATGTATTGTATTAAATTAAATGAGATAGAAAAATATATATTATTTTTTATTTAATACTCCTAATTTTTGGTCCATTTTTTTAGGGCTTCTCTGAAGGCGTAGAAGGCCCTGCCTTATAGTGAGAAATCCTAGTTTAATGTTCCTTAAAGCAGTGGAAGAAAAGGAAACGATAGATATGGTAAATAAATGTAAATACAAAACATCTACTGATTCAAACTGATTGAAACTGAGATGAAAGTTGTAAAAAAGGTGATTGAGGGGATTTCTGAACCACTTGCATGCATCTGTAACTTATCATTCCAAACCGGAAAATTTCCTAACATCATGAAAATAGCTAAAGTTGTGCGGTGGGTATAAAACTAGGGATAGACACCACTTCACAAATTACAGGCCAGTTTCTTTATTTCCACAATTCTCCAAAATTCTAGAAAAACTATTCAGTAACACATTGGACAAATTCATAAACAAACATAAATTACTTTCTGACAGTCAATATGGATTTAGAGTAAACAGCTCAGGTACAAAACTATTTATACTTTACATAAATGACATATGCAAAGTTTCAAGAACATTAAAATCAGTGTTATTTGCAGATGACACTAGTATTTTTTGTTCTGGGGTGGATTCACATGAACTACTGGGGAGGATCACCACTAAAATGTGCAAACTGAACATGTGGTTTGACAGAAAATTATCATTAAACTTAAGTAAAAACCAAATTCATGTTATTCTGCAATTGCAATACACAAGTACAGTTACAAGTAGATGGGGTGGACGTATCTGAAAACAAGTTTCTTGGGGTAACAACTGATGATAAAATAAACTGGAAGTCTCATATAAAACATGTGCAAAGCAAACTGTCAAGAAGCATTTTAGTTCTGAGCAAAGCAAAACACATTCTGGACCACAAATCACTCCACATTCTCTACTGTTCACTGATTTTTACCATATTTACAATACAGTGCAGAGGTTTAGGGCAATACTTACAATACTTAAATGCTATACTTCAATGTACAATACAATCTCTATCCATACTGCAGTAAAGAGCCAGAAGAATAATTCATATAACCGGTTATAGATACCACACAAATTCACTATTCTTAAACTCAAAAACATCCAAATTTACTGACCTGGTTAATCTACTTCCTGGAAATATTTGTTGGGGGGTTATAATCTTAGGGCTGAGTTCAACTTAAAACATCAGCGGGCACGTACAACATTAAAAAGTTTTTGTCTTTCAGTTTGTGGAGTGAGGCTGTGGAACAGACTGGGTGAGGGGCTCAAGCAATGTCCAAGCATGATCCAGTTTAAAAAGCAGTACAAACACATGGTTTTCATGAGGTACAGGGAGGAAGAAGGGCTTTAACAATCGGGAGTTTCATGAATAAATGATAAATTATTTATGTATTTGTTTATTTAATCTATTTCTTTTCTTTTTTTATGTAAATATATATGTTTGGGGAGAAAGATTGTTAATTGAGCAGTGGAGAAGGAGTAGGTTTAAATAAGCATATGCTTCATCCTGCTGCTTTTCAGACATGTCGGGTTCACATTATTATTTTTGTTTTGACTATTGTTATTGTTTCTTAGAGTGAGTCTTCAATAAAGAAGATGGATTCGAAGTATTAAGGTTTAAGCTGAATTTATTATTCTTGTACAAGAAGGAGCGTTTAACAGTGCAACACACAGAAGGGGTTACAGAGAAAAGGCTCCCCGTGGAGCTCTAACAGCTGGTTCTTATACAATCGATAATGGGCTGTCTTAACCCATACAAATTGTTAACAGACAATTTGTATATAAAGCATCTAAACATTTTTCTTAGTTCCCTTAATCAGTAGTCAGCATATCTGTAAATGTCATCTCTCTGACCTGTCTCTGACCCTCGTTCTGTTCTGGACTTCTTCTATTTATACATTAACCTGAACTTTACCTTACCCTGCCAGCCATAGCAACAAAGTCATATTAAAGAAGTGAAAACAGAACATGTAAGAAATAGGAACTCACATACACATTGTATGATTTAAAACATCTCAAACACAGTATAAACCTAATTTTTATAACACTATTTTTATTGGATTTGTTTGTTTTTCAGTTTACTTTGTTGTGTTTCTCGCACATGTTCGAAACAAACTGAAAAACTGAACTTTAATCAGCATTTAGAGTCCCCTTCTGACCCTGATCCAGCCAACATTTGCACCAGATGTGTGCATGTCAATCTGATATAGGGTTAAAACATACAGTACTTAGACACAGAGCATTAAACTTTTGCCACATGGATCAAATGCACCCTAACATACTGTGCACTGTATATATGGTTATATGACTTGACTAGTCTACTAGAGTCTTATTAGTACTACTAGAGCTTCATTGTCTCCCTTTTTGGTTTACTCATACCACACATTCAGCTCGGAAGTGTGTGGGGCAACTTAGCCCTGCCTTCATGCCGACAGGCAGAGGAAATTGACGTTTAGTGTGCAAATCAGCTAAACTGCAGACTGACGCTCTGGTGTGTTTCCGCTGTGTGAAAGGCTGTTAGATCTATTTCAAGGAAAAGCATCAAAAGTTTATCATTATTTCACAATTCTGTATCGACAGCCTTTTTTTTCTGGCAGACCTAACTGAGGTTACTCCAGCTGACTTCACATCTGTCCCACCACCACCACTCAGCTGATCCTCATCAAAGTGTCCACGGTGAGTGACTGTAATGTTCAGCTGTGCTTCTCCTCTCTGTCATGTTCAGTAGTTAAAGCTAACTCTGTAGATCTGAATGCTGTCACCCATGGAGGCTCTTATCAAATGTGTGTTTCTTTAAATCCTGCAGATGCCTGAAATCATTGTTTTCGTTGACCTGAAGACCACTGGTTTAGGTAACATCAGCTTTCATTAATTCATCACTCACAATGTCATCACTTTTATTTTCCTTCCTGATAATAATCACCGTCGTCATGGGACATTTTTAACAATATTTGACCAAAATATTTGTTATTGTTCTACAACTGTGGAAGACAAAATGATAAAAATATTTTTTTTGTCTTATCTTTTCTCCTGAGTGTCTCAGTGAGGAAAAAAAAAAAGGCAACAGCAGCAGCAAGATTCAACTTTAAAATCTTGTCCACACGTCAAATGAAGCTATAATTAATATTTCAGAATAATTCAAACTCAGATATTGGTGGGAAATCTGAGTTTGAAATTATTCTGATCCAAATTTCAGCCCATCATTCCTCCCTGTGATTATATCCAGGATAAAATGAATTAACCCCAAGCTAGCTTCTTAAAAGTGAATAAATATAAAAATTAGCCAAATGAGACAGTTTTTTTAAATGAACGAATCACAAAGATCCGGCTCCCTCCAAAGAGCCATAAATCCCATCTCTAATCTTTTAATAGTCCCCCATTTAATATCCTGACGTCTTTTCATTGTATACCAGTATGACTACCTAACAGTTCAGCTGATATTAGCCATGGCGATGATTTCTTATCAATTCAGACTGTCACACATCGGGACATCGAGACTTTATGAGATGATGGATTACGTAACATATGGCAATGAGTCATATGTTACGTAATCCATCATCCTCCTTGTCCATCCAGATGTATCCTACTTGCTTCATATACCCCTTCCCTTCTTAAGCTTTCTCCTCCGGTTTGGTTGCTCAAGTTTCTTTGCTAAACCCCTCAGCATGATTTATTAATTGTCATTTTACTTCCCCATTTGCAAGGTCAGACAGTGAGAAACTCTCTATCATCCATTTCCCAGGTTGTTTACATTAGCTCTTTCGCCGTGCTAGCGGATCAGAGATCTCAACTCACTTGACAATGTTGAGGAGGATAAGACTGTGTTCAGTTTCTGTTTTTACTGGTGTCTAATCTCACATATGAAGATGACGTCTGTCTCTTCTCGTTCATGAAAATCCAGAGAATTTTACCCTCACACTTTTGGAATAGCATCATGATAGTATCACTAGACTGTTGTTACACTTTGAGCCGATAACATTACACAACAGAAGACATGTCTGTGTCTGAACGCAAACCACCAGAGATGTTCTTCCTTTGGGTCTCATGGGACACCTCCGCTACATGACATGCTCGAATCAAAGCTGCAACACGCAGATTTAATTATACAAGGACAAAATAGGACAAAATATAAAATAAATACTTGTGAGCTTTACAGGATTCTTCACTATTTTCTGACATTTTAAAGACCAAAGGGTATAAAAGAAAAAAAGCAGATTAATAAACAGACTTGGAAGCAAACATCCTGGGTCAGTGGTTATGTGGTTTGGGTGTGTAAAGCTAAAATGAAACTCCGGCTGCACTCATTACTGAAAGTGTGTGAATGGTTAACTCCTCAAACTGATGAGCAGTTGGCACCTGGCATGGCAGCTAATGCCATCAGTGTATGAATGTGCGTGAATGGGTGAATGACACATGTAATGTAAAAGAGCTTTGAGTGGTCAGAAGACTGGAAAGGTATTATATAAGTACAAAGCAGTTACTATTTACACCTCAAGTGTGATAAGTGTAGTGAAACCACAACAATCCTGCACTGCTTTCCAGGCTGCTCTGAATCGATTAAAGTGCCAATTTCTTAGAAATCCAAACAGCACTTTGCTTAAAGGGCATTTTTTTTTAAAGGGGAGATATTTCCTGCTGGATTTAGAGGAGTCTCTTCTGTTTCAAAATGGTGTTGGTGGTGGATATATTGGTATCTAGTGATTGATTAGGAACAATCATATCCCCCTCCCCCACGGAAGTTGGTTAGAATTCAGAAAATATCAGACTGAAGATGAAAATAAAGTGTAACAGCAATTCTGTGTGATATAAGGCAAAGAACAGTCCATTTGTAATCAAATGAAAAATGCTTTACTTGTGAAACTTAATTTAGATCTTTCTTTTCTGTTGTTGTATATGGGGCAAAACAATTCCTGCATATGGTTCCTGCCATTTGGGTTGCTTGACAACATCCATCTTAACAAGAAGTAATAATAGTTTTTGAGAAAAAAAAGTCTTAGCACAACTTCTACTTTTTGGAAATGTTTCCTCATCTCAACTGAAGTTTAGTTGTTTCTCTCCAAATGTAATGGTGAGTTCAACTGAAGTTCAGCCTTTATCTTAGCCTTGAAGGTTATCAACAGGAACTCCTCTTCATTGAGATAGTGAAACTGTCGGCAGAAAGTCGCTAAATTAGACTTGCTATCCAACTCTTGGGAGGCACCTGGAGCAAGTCACAGCTAGATAGGACAAGTTTCATACACCTTTTGTTCTCTGGGGTCAAAATGACCCCAAGGTCAACATGGGAATTAAAGAACTTGATTGACACTTGGGTTTCTTGCATAGAGTTACATGAAAAGATTGAGACCACTTCAAAGTTTGTGCAGTAAATTTTGAGCTACCGCTGGTTAGCCTAGCTTAGCACAAAGAATGGAAACAGGGGGAAATAGCTAGCCTGGACCTGTCCAACAGTACCAAAACCCAGCCATTGCTCCTGTCCAAAAAGTAGTCCAGCAACCCTCTGTCAAACCACAACATTTTTATTCAATTCAGTTGCTGACAATACGGGTTTTACGGCCTTAAAACATGTAGAATAATTGGAAAACTTACTTCGCGGATTTCGTTTAGTGCAGGTTATTTTTAGAACGTATCCTCCGCGATAAATGAGGGACCACTGTATTGTAACCTGTATTTATTTATTTTCTTCTCTCTTATCTTCCTTTAATCCATCTCTTCTCTACTTTCAGACACTAAATATTGTCACATCATCCAGTTGTCAGCCATCTGTGAAGAGAGAGAGTTTGACGAGTTTATTCTCCCTGACCGCAACATCAGGCGGGGTGCCTCAAGGGTCACAGGCTTCACTCTCAGTAACGGCCAGCTGTATCGCAATGGGGAGCCATTGGATACCATTTCTCTATTTAAAGCTCTCAACTCCTTCATGAACTTTCTTTACTCCTTCCGCTACCCTGTGATTCTGGCAGCCCACAATGCAAGGGGGTTTGATGCACCTGTGCTCATCAGGGTGCTGAAAAGGTTCTCCTTCTGGCATAAATTCCAGAAGGTGGTGTCTGGGTTTCTGGATACTCTAGATCTAAGCAGGGATCTATTTCCTGAACTGGACAGTCATTCTCTGCAGAATTTAGTCTGTCACTTCCTGCAAAAGACCTACGACGCTCATAATTCTCTAGAGGATGCCAGGATGCTGGAGGAGCTGTTCAACAAATGGAAACGTGATAGATGGGATATCTCCAATGCTACCCGGAGCCTGTCTGAATTGTCTTTTAAAAAAAAAACCTACTAAAGGAGAAAGAGGAAAGCAATTAAAAAAAAAAGCAAAAAGGATGGGTAAAATATCTTGTCTGTAGACAAATCATGTATGTTACATCCCAAACTCACAGATATGTAATGTTGATTCTGTACAAGAACCATTAAACTTCCATTTGAATCTTCATTTTGACTACTTCGTATTTTTTTTTTTAATTATTGTTTGCACCAAATTTAAAATCATCTTGGAGAAATCTCTCCACAGAGTCACCTGAACAGGCCAACATGCAATGCAGCTACAAGGTATTCTGTGCTTTGTTTATATTATCTTACCTTATTTTAGCTAGCTTTTAGCTATATGGTAGCATTGGCACCTTGCATGGTAGCTAATGTGCTAATCAGTGTTTGAATTTGTGTATGAATGTCTGTATGAGATATGTCATGTAAAAGCACTTTAAATGGTCAGAAGACTAGAAAGGCCACCATATGCACTCAATGCAATGCATTAATTCTACAAGTCTCTGAACTCTGCTGGAGGGATGATGACCATTCTTTCAAATATATTCCTTCATTTGGTGTTTTGTTGATGGTAATGAGAGCAATGTTTGGTCCAAAACTTTGGTCCAAAACCTCTTGTAGGAAGCTTGAGGCCCACTGGAACATGCTGGAGGCTATATATGGGATTTGGGTACATGGGCATAGAGAGCTTGCTGAAAAATGAAAAACATGACTGCTTGTTCTAAGAAAACAGCAGATCCCCTCCCACATGAAAGCAAAGCCTTCTGGAGTTTTAAGTACTTTTCCGGTTCTGTTGAAATGAAAGTGAAAGTGAAAAGTTAAGCATGTGGCCTTAATTTTCAACCGCCACACCAAATTCCTCTCTCAAATTCAACACTTTAACTCTTTGCTTACGATATCTCGTAATTACGAGATAAGGTTGTTATGGAAAATTTTAAAGAAAAAACCCAAAATAAGGAAGACTGGATTCAAAGTATCAAAGTTTAAGTTGGATTTATTATTCTTGTACAAGAAGGAGTGTTTAACAGTGCAACACACAAAAGGGGTTACAGAGAAAAGGCTCCTTGTGGAGCTCTAACAGTTGGTTCTTATACATTTTTTTAAATGGGCTGTCCCAGACACCTCCCCACTGATACAGATAACATCATAACGTTCCTTTTTGGTTTTGCTTTATGTTTCATATCCAAATGGTACTCCCCTAACCTGTCTCTCCTGTCCTTGTACTGTTGATTTATAGTTATCTCTCCCTGCCAGCCTCAGTAAATAACATGCCAAATAAGGGAAGTGCACGAGACATGCAAAAGACAGGATACACACACTATATGAATTAAAACACCTGAACCCCAATATAATTCTAATTTTTATAACAAAGGTGTCTATTTTTTTTTTTTATCCAGTGAATGCAATGCACTTCCATACTTTCCAAACTAGACTATGTTGCGGAAATTCGATAAAGACTGAGAACACGATCAGTATTATATGAGAACTTTATTCTTGGGCAAGGAGCAGGGCCGGTTTTAGCTATGGGCAATGTGGGCGACCGCCCAGGGTGCGGGTGAGGATCAACTTGGTTGGCAAGGTGGGATAGATAGATAGGGTGGGGAATAGACCCTCCTCTGAGGTCATCAAAGGAGAGACCCTACCCTCGTAAATATCCCCCTTCCACACTATGGCTGGTACCAACATCTCAGGGACAGAGAGAAATGCCAGGACTCAAACATATATCAAACCATCAGGAGGCAGTCTCCTAAGTAGGACAATGTTCATACAAAGCTAAACACAGAAATATAAATGTAGACTAAAGGTTACAAAGAATTTTTCCACTACAACTATTTATCATTTTGTTTGTTTCTTAATCTGCATGGCCCACTCTTCAAATTGGCATCATCAAATTGAGGTCCATCGTCTTTCCAGGTTTTATTATTATTATTATTATTATTTATTTTTTATATTTTAGAGTGTTAAATCTCTTTGGTGGAGTTTCAAACTGGAGTAGGGGGGCACACATAGCTCTGGCTGCAGCAGAACGCGTTGCATCCGTGCCTGGTAGAATTGCCCGATGGTCGCTGACAGGCATGTCTGAACACGTCCAGACTGACTCATACTGTATTTTTTCATATTTTTTTTATGAATCATTTAATCATCACATATTTTCACACATATTAAAACTTAATTATCTTATTTGTGCTTACACTCGCATGTATCACAACCTGTTTTATGTTTATAATCATGTTACAGATCATCTTTTATTATATAACGGTGCTGATAGTGTTTCAGTTGGTCATATACAAACTCCAGTCCACACATTTAAAACTGTATACTCCAATTTTAATGTATGAGTAAATGCTCATCGTGTTATTTATAATTTAACGCAAACGGGTGAGACAAGTTCTGCTCATAAGGGTGTGTGGATCAGCTTAGCCCTGCCTCCCTGCTGGCATCCACACACACACGGACAAAGTTTTGTTTTAGGGGAAACCCACGTTTGGACGTGCAAGTCATCTAAACTGCAGACTACTGTGTTTTTTATTTCCGCTGTGTGACAGGCTGTTAGATCTATTTCGAAAACGCGTCAAAAGTTCGTCTCCATTATCGACACAATCTTCCGACAATAATTCCTCAATCCTGTATCGACGGCCTTTTATCCACACGATCAGCTGAGATCTCATCAAAGTGTCCACGGTGAGTGTCTGTAATGTTCACACTTTGTTTTGTTAATCGGCTGTTTTAAAGAACAGTGCGCACACACCGCCTCAGTGTTCCAAGTGCGCAATTTATCATCGCAGTGAAACCACTGTTTGCAACCCACTATCCTTCAAGAATAAACTTTGATGTGGGCTAAAAACTCAATTCTTGAGTAGAGGTTGTGAGCGTATACCCACTCTGCGGCCTGCAGACTCGACGGCATCCTGGATGACGCGGTGCTTAACGTGACTTAACGTGAAGCTGCAGTGTCATGGACATGTTTCAGTCCTCTTTACAACTCTGCACTGACAAGGATTAAATACAGTAGTCATTCCACGAGTCCCTCTGACCTTATTAAGTGTATTTTACCTATTGGATGGCTTTTAATTGAAATGTCCCCGTTAATAATGTGTGAAAAAAACAAAATGTATCTTTATATCAGAAATGAGCTTATGTTTTCAGTTGACACCCCCTATTTTGTCATATTCCTGGTGGCATTTGATAAAAGTGTACTTGGGATATGGCTTATATAAAATGGAAAAAAAACATATCTGTGCTCTTTTGCACAACCCTGTCACACCTTGTTACTTTTTGGATTATGAACAGTACTGAGAGATTGTGATGGGGTTGTGTTTTTAACACTTTGAAATGATCCAGTTATTTCAATTAATTATTATATTTGATCAATATTCTTATACTACATTGAATATAAGAATGTCCATGTTAAAACTGTGTTCAGAATGATCAAATAATGGCTGGCTTGACCACAGTCACTGTAAAACACATCAGATGTGTGGAGTGTTATCAGCTCATGTTTAAATGTTTCTTTAAATTCACAGATGTCTAATGGCAGAACCATTGTTTTCTTTGACCTGGAGACCACTGATTTAGGTAACATCAACATTACATCTGTTTGTCTGTTGATTTCATTGAGCTTGAAGGGCAACATTTGATCATAAAAACAAAAGGTCCTCTTACTGGATTCTTCCCAGAACTTTCAGTCACATATTGCCTTGTTTAGAGGTAGCACATACAATGAAAATAGAACAGGTTTAAGGATCGACCCTTGTGGACCCCCACATAAAAGAGGAACAGACATATACAACCATTCGAGCGCAGATATACTAACCCAGTTCAGTAATCTATTGATTAAAATGTCATCATCAGTGGTATGAAAGGCAGCAGATAAGTCGAGTAAAACTATAATAGAATATTTCCCTTTATCACCGTGCATAAGAATGTCATTTTTTTTAAAAAGGCTAATTTATTTTTAATTAAAATAAAAAAATTAAAAAAAAGAAGCTAACTTGTTCTTTGGCCAGCATCAAGTGACCATTCAAGGAACTGCACTAAAACTAGGTTTCATTTTACAGACACAGAGGTTACTTCTTGATGAACACATGCCATGCTGCTGAGCCCTTGGTAACCCCCTGTAGCTAGGTCCTAAATAGGGCATGTGGTTGTCTTCTTTCCTGCTAGCCATTTCAGAGTCTCATCTTTCCACCATCTTATGCATGTCTGAACACAGCCATTTACAACCACAAAAAGAAACACACACACACACACACACACATATATATATATACACACACACACATACATATATATATACACACACACATACATATACTGAGTTAATAACAAATTTGAATGATAATGATAGTGGGTGTAAGGAAATCTGATGAGATGGTTAAAAAGCTTCTCAGGAGTTCTTGACTTACAGAGCAGTCATTTTTTAAGCTTCATCAAGGAGAACTGAGATCAGCAGTACAAGGAATCACTTAGTAGATGCCAACCCAGTTCTTTAGGTCATCTCCTGACAGGAAATATTTGACATGAACATGGATCTATAAGGTCTGCTAATTTCCAAATAAAGGTATAAGAAGAAGATATACTTTGTTAATCCCACGACGGGGAAATTTTTACACTCTATTTTTATTTGCATTTTAACCCAGGGAGGTGCCTTGCTCAAGGCACAGTGCCCAGGAGGTGAACTGGCACCTCTCCAGCTACCAGTCCACCTTCCGTATTTGGTCCATGCGGGGCTTGAACTGGCCACCCTCCTCAAGGGCTCGCAGGGCCTGAAGCATATTGAAAGAAAACATAAAGACAAAAGTTACCACTGTTGTGGAATTAATTTTTATAAATTCAAAAAACTAATGAAATAATTCCCCAGAAAATAACAAAACAAAACGGGTTGGAGGTTCCTGGCCAAAACAAACAAATGAGAGAGAGAACACTGAGCCAGCCAACAGCCGTCGCACCCAGCATCCACCCCCAAACTAAACCTGCCTACAACCCACTACATAAATGAAAAGAAAAGACCGAAAACAGGACTACCACCAAGCCAATTCCTTATGGACTGAGCTACTGCCGCCCTAATAATATACTCAACTAAATATGTGTGAGGATCCCATTGGGTGTTAGTTCTAACAGACAGTCTGTTTGTTAGATTTATCTTGACCTTGGTTTCTTTCACAAACTAGAACTGGGAGGCTTGAGTCAGTCCTTATCAGCCCAGCTGCTGTGTGGGGCAACCAAGGAAACAGAGTAGACACAGCATGACATACCCACACATTTGCATGTCTATGAGCCTTGTACTGTATATGTGTTTGGGTGTGTGCATGTAAATGAAAAAAAACTGAGTGAAAATTTTTTTTTTTCCCCTTAAGGGGATTAATAAAGTATTTCTTCTTCATACAATTTCAAACTCTAAACTATCATCTAAAGGTGATGGCTTTCCTGGAATCATCCCCATTACTTTGCACAACATGCTGCAACTGTACGGTTATTTGGAAATTAACAATGATGTCATGATGAGTGTAAAAGTCAATAAAAGAATGTGGAGAGGGGGTTTGCCTCCAGAACCAAAAATGTGAGCTGATTTCACAGTAGAGCTTGATAGCTGAAAGCTCTGGCTCCCATTCTACTTTTGGAGACTAGAGGAGAGCGCAGTGTTCTAGTAGGGTAATAGAGTACTTTGAGCTCTTTAAGATATGATGGTGTCTGACCATAAAGTGCTTTGTAGGCGAGGAGAGAATTCTATTTTGGATTAAGATGGCAGATATTAGTA
Source organism: Larimichthys crocea (assembly GCF_000972845.2). Taxonomy (NCBI): domain Eukaryota; kingdom Metazoa; phylum Chordata; class Actinopteri; family Sciaenidae; genus Larimichthys; species Larimichthys crocea. The sequence continues at coordinate 12,812,818 of NC_040024.1, forward strand.
GAGAAGACTTTGGCAAAAGAAAAGAAAATAACATCGGCAGACACAGCAAAAGAGGTTGATTGTGGCCAGTTTGAAGAAAGATGTGAGAGTAACTATAGTTTTTTTTTTCTCTGACAGAAGAATTTAAAGAGTGAATCAACTAATTGAACAATCTATGAAGACGTTTTAATTTTTTTTTCAAAAAGTAAAAATAACTTAAATAAATAAATAAATGAAAATTTTAATTCAACAATAACTACTTTCTTGCAATTTTGGGTCCCAGATCTGCTAACGCTACTGTGGTGTGTGGTATGGTGTGTACTATATTGTTGTATTTGTTGATTGTGTTACTTATAATAATTTTTTTTTGTCCACATCCAAAAATCAAACAAGCGTAACAACACAAGAAGCCTTGTCCATCTCCTGTTCTGGCATGACACCGGCTCTGCTCTCGGTCAGCATCCGCCCACACCTGTGCCTGAAAACCTCCTCTTCCTGTTCGTCCAAACACGCAGTTTACTTTACTGTCCACCAGGAAGCTTGGAGGACATCAGAAGGAAAGCCAGAAATCATTTTCTCCATGAAATATGATCCAGTTTCACCAAAATCAGTGAAATAGTTGGTGGTGTTTGAGTCTTGCGGGTGATTGTACCCGGAGCACAAAGTAGTGCAAGAACAGGGTGCAGAGTAGAGACGACACAGAAACCATTAAAATGATTTCAGATTTGTTATTTTATGGGCAAAAAGTTACACAATGTTGCTTTAAGATGCAAGCATCACAATCCAGCCATTGCTCCGGGCTAAGAAATAGTCCAGCACATAACCCGTCTTTAAACCACAGCTTGACATTGGCAAAGAGACATTAATTAAAGTGTTAATTAGTGAGCTTTAATGGTGCTGATAGGTGGAGCAGCTGCTGACAAATTTACATTGTTGATGAAAATAGGTTTTATGATTTAAATATTTTAACTGTGTTTATTTTATTTTCTCTTATCCTCCTTGAATCCATCTCTTCTCCACTTTCAGACGTCGACTGGTGTCACATCATCCAGCTGTCAGCCGTCTGTGGAAAGAGAAAGTTTAATAAGTTTATCCTCCCTCACCGCACCATCAGTCCGGGTGCCTCAAGCATCACAGGCTTCACCAAAAGGCATGGCTGGCTGTATCGCTATGGGGAACCAGTTGACACCATCTCTCTTTTTGATGCTCTCACCTCCTTCATAGACTTTCTTTACTCCTTCCGCCGCCCTGTGATTCTGGCAGCCCACTATTCAAGGCGGTTTGATGCTGTTGTGCTCACCAGAGTGCTGAAAAGGTTCTCCCTCTGGCAAGACTTTCAGCAGATGGTGTCTGGTTTTTTGGACACTATAGAAGTAAGCAGGGATCTATTTCCTTATCTGCGCCGTCATTCTCAGCAGTATTTAGTCTGGTACTTCCTGGGAGTTACCTACAACGCTCATGATGGACTAGAGGACGCTGTGATGCTGAAGAAGCTGTTCAACACATGGAATCTTGACAGATGGTATATCTCCGACTTTATCTTCAGCATGTCTTAATTTCACTACTACTGAAAAACAAAAACATCAACTCAATCTTGCCTCAAAGAAAGTTGTAGTTGCAGTTGTTTTGTTTTGTTCTCACCATGTGTCATCAAGTTGTTGGACAGACTTATAGATTTCTTGTAATTGGAGACAAATAATGTATGTTCCACCCCAAACTCACAGATATGTCATTTTCACTCTGTATAATGCTTTATGTTATTTAGCTTTGTCTGTAACATGTCTTATATAAATGTTATACTCTTTCTCTGGTAAATTTTAGCACTGTTTTTTTTCTATTCCTCCATTAAACTTCCATTTGAATCTTCTAGACTACTTTTTTCTTTTTTTTATCGTTTGCACCAATTTCAAATCCCTCCATAGAGTCGCCTCAGTAGACCAGTATGCAATGCAGCAGGTGACAGGTGATATACAGGAGACTTAACCATTCACACCTATGGGCAACGTCAAATGCAAAGCCGAGTATTCAGAGAGAACCCACACAACATGCAAACACACAGAAAAGGGTTATAACCTCTGCCGCACTGTGCTGCCTGTTGAGGAAATCACTAAGATGAGAGAGGCGAGTGTAAGTGGATCTATTAACAGGGTTGGTTGCTCTCTCTTAAAACTGTTTAAGTATGGATGAACCTTGACATCTACAATCAAATTACTACAAAACATGACAAAACAGGCCCTAACTAAGAACAGTTACAGATTTGTAATCTGAAATAATGTGTTTTTGATATTTTCATGGAATCTTTGTAATGTAAATTTTACTTATTTATATTTTGCCATTTTGTCATGACATACATTTCCTACAACTTAATTGAACTGTACATAGTTTTTATCTATTTCTCATTTATGTAAAAACTTTTCTTTCTTTTTTTTTTACTTTTACTTTTTATATAGTTTTCTATTTGTAAAATCTTAGCACAGGTTTAGTTTATTTGCATGTTTAACCTCTTTTCACATATTTATTCAAATTTAGATTCATCTATACAAAAAGGGAAATGAGCAATACAACTAATGTAGGTTATACATTTGATTTATAGATGTGGGATTGTGCAGTAATTTAATCAAATCACATCTTTTGGAATGGGATGATTACAATCACAGTGATCAATCATGTTTTGTTGTTTTCCTGTGGAGGGCAGCACTCTACTTGGGACGCTTGTATCTGAATCATATTTCAGAAGAAGAAAAGATTCTGCGCTTGCGCAAATCTGATGACAGAAGTTGAGCTTTTGTTTTGAAAAGTCTTGATATCCGGTCTGCGCACGCAGATATTTGAAAACATACGGAGGGAACGGTGAAGTGTTTACCGAGCACCGGCAGGAAGGTGAGCACGCACTGCTGCTGTCTTTGTCTCGTTTATTTAACAAACCTTCGCTGTCAGGATTCAGTGACGTGTGTCGAACAAACAGTGGCCGTGCAGACGGGATGCAAACATCCGAGTCACACCGCGCAGACAAGTCTCAACAGTCGCTGGTTTTCTTCGACTTAGAGACAACTGGACTGGGTAAGAGTATTTCACCTGTCCTCTGCTGCTTTGGGACTTATTGAAGACAAAATGTAATGCTAATAATAACAAGAAAGTTTGCATTATTTGTCATGTGTTTTGATTCTCACGAGCTGAGTTCGAGTTCACGGCGTTCCCGCGCGTCCTGTAGGCAGTAGACATTTTAATACATTTTTTAATAATTAGATATTCAGTTTGAAACACGACTGTGGGGGGATAAGATGTGCGCAACACTCATAACCTGCAGCTCCCACTAGCTCCTGTTAATCTGTACGACCTGACACTTCATCATTAAAAAGGAGGAGGACTAAAGCAGGGCTTAAATGTGTCAATACTAGGTCTGACTGTTTTCTGTTGTTGTTTTTACCAAGTTCTTATGAAATAACACAGGTGTTATCAATTATACTAATTAAGGTTCAGTTCCATTTAGCTCACACAGAGTCAGCGTGCTGTTGTGATGCGTGTGGACTTACTGGAAAGTCTCTGCTGCACTAAATGGAACTGAACCTTAATTATACTTAATTAGTATAATTGGAAACACCTGCGCTGTGGATGCTTTGAAAAAGGTCTGTTAAGAAAAACCCTGACCCCCTAACTGTTTCAACTCTAACTTCATTGGACAGCGGGTACTTAGGCAACAAAGGCAACAGTTTCACTGTTAAGATAAAGAAAGCCTACTACTTAGATTATTTCTTGTTCTCTGTTAGATATGACTTGGCCAATGGGGCAGAAATGTTTGATATCATCTTTGTATTGCTTGTCAGTTTGTTACAATAACTAACTATACATACATACACTGTGAGACCATATAAACTTTGCTGTAGTCAGAGGTTTTTGCGGTCATATTTGGTTTTATTATGATCAATGTGATACAATAGTTTGATTTCTAAGGCATTTGAATTAGTTGAATTATCAAAAAACATTGTTGTGGCTATTATCAATTAACAGTTTATTGACATACCATATCTTCACATATTGTAATCTTTTCGAATATTTCCCATTTGCTGCTTTCACATTCAGAGTTCCCCTGAAGCGGATGATTCACTGCCTTTCTCCGTGTTTTATTCCTCCAGGTCAGAGTTGTGAGATCGTCCAGCTGGCTGCAGTGAGTGGAGGCCACTCACTCAACCTTTACATCATCCCTCGGTGTCGAATGCAGCGAGGAGCTTCCAAAGTGACTGGCTTCAGGGTCCGCAGACGGAGACTGTACCTCCATCGACAACTAGTCCTTACCAACTCCCTGCGAGAGGTCCTGGTCTCCTTCATAGCTTTCCTTCAAATGCTCGGGCGCCCACTTGTCGTTGGCCACAACATTCGCCGCTTCGACTGTCCACTGCTGGCTCGAGCTCTCGATGAGCTGGACCTGAGAGCAGAGTTTGAGTCATCCGTCTCAGGCTGTGTTGACACTCTACCACTGGCTCGTGAGATGCTGAAGGGCCAATGCCTTAAGAGTTTTCGGCAGGAGAACCTGGTCAGGGAGCTGCTGGGTGTGAACTACAAGGCCCATGATGCTTTGGAGGATGTGCGGGCGTTACAGGCACTGTACGGTGTGCTTCAGCCCACACCAGAGTTGATCTGCAAACACAAGTTTACTCTAGACACTATGGAAAACAAACCAGCTCCTTTATCTAAAGTGCCCTGTAAGATACCAGAACAGCGCCCCCTGTGGGAGCACTTCAGACATACAGTGACAGTCACAGAGAGCAAAGCAGAGGAACTTCATGAATTATGAAACTCAATAACATTTACATCAGAAATAAATACTGTAAACAAATGAGACTAAACCACAGGAGACTGGCAGCCTTCACCAGCCTGTATGGTGCATCTTACATGTGAAACACACTGAAGTCAGTTTCCTTGCTCGCGGAACAAATGACAAACTGCCTGGAAAAACTCACTTAAAGCATCCTTTTCAAAGTACAGACAAACTCCAGCAACAGTTTGTGGAAGCTTTTGAAAGGTGAGGGAGGCGTATGGAGACAATGCATGCACATCTGGATGGTGTACAGTACTATTTCAGCCAGATGCAGTGTTCAGATTGGGGTGTGATGCGTTGCTCCTCAGCCAAAGACTTCCTTGTTTGGCTTTGTCAATCTTACCTGCATGCTTCAGTCTGGTAACAATAAACAGCTGGCATCTCTTTGTCCACATGAGTATGTCTCAACAAATATTCACACGTATGTGTGATTATATATAAATGGTTAACATGTTATGTAGGCAAATTTTCAAATAATTCATTAATGTGAAACTGTGCTGACTGTTTTCCTTCTGTATACAGAGTTTGGCTACTGATTGTGAATTAAATGAATTCAAGGTTCTGATGACAGTTCTATTTATTTAAATCTGCTAATAAATATATATTTTATTCCCACAGTGTTTGATAAATATGTGAATGTTTCAAGTAGGGCTGGGACATATGGCTGAAATTTATCAGTGAGATCTCCCCTCTACATCTCACTATGTCTAATTATACATAAAATATTCAAATGGAGGTTTGATGCAATAAACACTTATCACAATGCACAACATTAATTTAAGCTGAGTTAAATCATAACAAGTCACATGTTACCGTATTGTACAGTACAAAGTCCAAATAAATATTTTTTTGTAGTCGATCTTTAAACAGCTATGAGTTATCAGGTAACATTACCCTTAATGTGTTAGTTTTTTAACACAAAGAACGAATTATTAAAAATAATGAGGCGTTCATACCATGTAGTAACAGAACAAGGCTTTATTAAACCACTTTGACACACATGTTCTCTGCAGTCCCAGGCTACAGCATCACCATAATCAAAAATGCATAACCATGCCTTCATTAGAGAAATATTCCAAGAAATGTTCTCACCATAGTTAAATAAAATGTGAAAGGTGAAACAGTGTGGCCTTCAGAATTATGTGCATTTGAAGGACATGAGTTAAACATGAAAAAAAATTGTACAATGATTTCTGTGCAAAGTCCTGGACGTACAGTGTTAAAATGAACTAAGGTAACTAAAAACAATATCAGTAACAAAGATGTGAAAGACAAAACGGATAAATTAAAATCAGTCACCATTGGAAACATTTTTTGACCTCTACAAGATTCTAAATTAAACGTGTTGAAAAGACGGCAAACAGGTCGTTGTGAAAAATAACTTTGATTTTAGACAGACAGAAGGAAGAGATTGAGGTAATGGTTCTTTAATCAAAACGATGCGGTGATTTGAACTATTAACAACCTTCTATTTCTTAATATTCTCCCACTTTCAACGATCTGAGAAAAACGACAGACAACTAAATGTTAAGTGCATCCATATTAAAGATCAACCTACATCACTGACGTGGTCATGACGTAGGCAAAAGCATTACCCACGTTGGCTCAATTCACTGTAGTCATTCAAGTCAAACTGTTTAGAGAAATATTTACTGGTATGTTGGCAGGCTCATCGAGCATTCATTCTCAAATATTTGATTCAAGATGACCTATAAAAAGTGTCGCAACAAGACCACTTCATAACTGAGTTCAGATTGACCCTGGTGTGAACCGGAAGAGTTTGCACCATACTGAATATCTAGTTGCGATATTATTGGACATGCTGGAAAGTGGTCACCATAAAAGAGTTTAGTGTAAAGACAAAACGTGACCTGCAGATGTCATAACGTCACGCATTGATGAATCATTACAAACAAGAAAACATGCAAAGTCTGAAAAATTTGGCTTCAAATACTCAGAAATACAGATATGATGACTTCTGTAGTACTATAAAATTGAACGCAGCATTTTGTTGTACGACTGTACAAGACGACGTGGACGTGTAAACCGGCTTGGGTCATAATAGTTTGTGTGTCAAGCAGCGGTAGTGCATTTTCAATCATATAGAACCTGGAGTTTGAATCAATATGCATTCCTGATTCCCACGCTGTCGTGCATCATGGGATGAAGATAGTTAGAGGCCCTTTTTGCTTGCTCCCATTTTGTTTTTATGTTTTTTTCATTTTTAATTCATGATTGTACATTACTTTGAGGAGAAGTTTCCAGACCGTAAACATGCGCTGGTAACAGTAAGTAAAGCAGTAATACTTTTCCAAGGTCGACTTCACTGTGATTAACGTAGCTCGCACGTTATCACAGCCGAGGGCCTCTCCAGTTTTACTGCTCGAAATCAAGCATGCACAGGCATCTCAGAATTACACTACATACTCTCAACTGTCCATATACTACCAATGGATTTTTCCCAGAGGAGGATCTTCACTTGTTCGAGTTAAACTAAAATGATAAAACAGGTAGTTGCACCAGTGATAACAGACATGCTCAGTCCTCAACAGCGTGGTACTGTAGCCATACAAAGCAGTGAGTGGTGGTGTACTCACCAGTGTAAACATATCCCCTACCCTGCTTCAGTGCTGTTTGAATAAATCAGTTTGTGTCATCTTTATCTGGGATAGAAGAACACACAGCTGGAATTATCAGGAATAAAAAGGAGAAATGTCAGAAATGCTGAAGGGCAACTAGTAAAAAAACTAATTGTGCATGAACAAGGTTTTTAGGTCTGTTTGCAAGCTTTTTCCAGACTTACACATACACTCCTCACTTCATTAGATACACCTGTACAATGTAATCCGTCACAGCTTTGACATGAAGTCTACTTGTACAAAGCTTCAAGATATCTACTTTATGGCAAAGGATTAGAATACAGAGAGAACCTGCTCTATATGTAAAGTGTCAAGTCATAGCTTGTTAAGAACAGTTATGACTCAGCACTATATTTTTTGTTGCCGTGGCACCGTGGTTTGCAGTAAGCAGGAAGTGGGTGAGAGGAGGATGTTAGCAAAGTTGACATCCTTCATGAAGAACTCCTCTTACCTCCTGTGTGAGACTGTGGAGGCCTTAAACAGCTCCTTCATTCCAACAGCTGGCAGACTCTTCAACACCAGCATGACTTCATCACTTTTTTACTTATGAGTAATTTATTATCAGTCTTGTGTGCACGTGCTGCTGTGACAAGGCAATTTGTCCAATGTGGAATGATTAAAGTCAATCTTATCTTACAAATAAAATTGAATTGTTTATTATGGAAGGCGTAGTGGGTGGTGGTGTTATACTGGATGGTGATATTTTGGCTCCTGAACATCATTATCTTTGTGAAGGCAGAATTTACAGCACAGCTGCTTTGTGGGATCACATTAGATTGTACAGGTGTGCTTAATGAAGTGGCTGGTGAATGTATGGCTACAAGTCAGTGTGCTACAGTTCCCTTTTTATACATATAAAAAACATATTCTATGTTTTTTAGTATCTAGTGTATCTACTAAGGTCAAGAACAAACATTTTCATCATAAGCCTCATCTGGAACCTAGCAACAGTACTTTGCACTTTTTTTATATTAGGTCCAGTTCAGTGTTGTGGACATATTTTTGCTTTTTATTCTTAGCATGTGTCCTCTGTGCAGCACCTATGAAGAATCTGAGATCTGCTTTTTCTACAAGATGTAATCGCACCACTACAGGTAAAAAAAAGAAAAGAAAGTTCAATAGTTAAAATCAGTTAAAATCCAGCAGCCATGGATTACTGCTGGACTTTAAAGCTAAGGAACACTGCTGCAGGCGAGACAGCAGTCGGCAGGTCGAGTTAAGGTTGGCATTGGGGAGGGCAGCGGGCACAGACGGGCATCAACACACCTCTGAAAGCTTCTTTAGCAAACCTAAAAGTGCACAGCAATCATTGGGCACAATCCATAACACGGTGTAAGCCTTTCTGAGTCAAACCAGAGGAAAACAAACACGGGTAGTAAATAAGCTTTCACACATAGCCACACACTCACAGCTACTACAGGAGGCAGCAGGCTCGGAACATGTTCATCCCCGACTGGGAGGTGATGTGCAGGGAGACGCTCTCATTGGCCGAGACAAACAGGACACTGCCCCGCCTCAGCATGACGTCAGAGAGGGCGGCGGCAGAAGTTGCCGTGGCATCGCCTCCGATAACCAGGAGGATGCTGGCACTGTCGACCGGAGCAACGGTGTACTGCTTCACTGAGGCTGGTACCTGCAGGAGGGACGGGAGGCTGTTTCTGTGTGCAACTTAAGATTTTAAGTACAGTAATTTAAAGTTTTATTATACCAGTCAGTCTGTTAGCTTCTGTTCACATGCATGAGTGTAACAGATATTTTGATAATGTTCTAAGTCTAACAGTGAATTATGAGACAAGATACATTAGCAGATGATTCAAGCAGGACAAAGTAACATGGACTAACCTTTAGGCAGCTGTCACATTTCATTTGTCCAAATGATAACATCTATAGTTAGATGTCTTTAAATATGCCTCTTCTATAGTTAACTGAGATTTCCTACCTGTATCCTCATGACGGTGAAGTCTGGCACTGGGGGGTCGTACAAGGACACGCAGGGGTCTGAAGCATCCTGGACACACGGGAAGATTTTGGAAGTGGCGGGAGCAGGGCTGTAGCTCAGCATCTCGCACAGCGTGTTGACATCAATGTATTTGGGTGTCAGGCCAGCCCTCACCGTGTTGTCTGAGCAGGCCATGCACTCGATACAGTCTGGACGTGAATGGACAGACAGAGAGTTTTAAACAAGCAGAGCCGTCAGCTGACTCACCTTCAAATGGAAAAATCAATCCTCAGATACTCTTATGACGAGATGTTAAACGCATTACACAAGTTACTTCATCTCCTCCACCTCCTCCACCTGCCTTATCTACTTCTACGGTTTCACTATTCACAGACTGCCTTTTGACAACGTGTGTAAACTTACACTTAAATGTGGAATGGATATGTGGTTGGACAGGAACAGTGATACCAAAGGCAAGACTTACAATTTAAAGATAAAAGTGAACACGCATGCACGCATACACACACACACACACACACACACACGCACACACACGCACACACACACACACACACACACACACGCACACACACACACACACACCTCTTGTGGCTGTAGAGCCTCTCTGAGTATGTTTGTGACAACAAAACTTTTTCAATATTTGGTGCTTTGTTGCTTGTCACAACTTCATCAATGCTTGTTTTTGCTTACTGAGTAATTCATTTAAAATAAAATCTAATTTTCTAGTCACAGATGGCTGGGTCCAGTTCCTGCTGCAGAAAACTCTCATGAGAGCAACGCGTGTATTAATTGGCAGCTAAAAGTAGTCTCAGTGAATGCTCTATTTATTTCTGTTTGAGTAATGTTTGCTAAAAACTACAGTATCCAGCTGGTTGAGTATCTACTGTGTCTTTTGAAAAATGAAACTTTATATTTGTGGCCCTGGGGCATGGGACACAGTGCAGACACACTAACACATTGTTCCTTTTTGGCTTTTCATGGGATTGGTCAACACTATAAAAAAAAATATATATATTAATGCCAGCATTATCATTTAATACTTCATCTGCTGCTTCTCGGTCATACAGGAACACTGGAGCAACAATGTAGGAATTCAGGTACATTCTACTGTTATGCTTCAGCTCGGATAACATCTGGAGCACCAAATCTCACGAATATAAAAAGGTAACAGCTTCATCTGACCTCCGTAAAGGTAAGCATGCGGCTCATTGGCTCCCAGGAACATGGCCTGGCCTGGCTCCAGGGTCATGTGGTTAAGGAAGTAGATGGAGAAGCAGCCAATGTCTCCGGGGTACTGGGAGTGGAGGCGGAGCAACAGGTCGCCGTTGCTGCTTGATGTGTCCTTCCCTGCAGCACCTGCACATGTAATAAATATCCATGTGTGATTATGTTTTCTTATTTTAAGGGTCTCTAGTTGAAGGATCAGAATATGTATATATGTATGTGATTTTGGTGCCTCCTGGTGGTGGCATCATAGAAAGATATGCACAGTGCTACTGCCTCGCCTTGAGAACAGCAGCACATGCAGCAGACTGCAGCATTTTAACCATGAGGAACAGTGTGACAGAGCCTATTATTATAGAAATCTGGCTTAAATTCAATGAATGTTTTGTTATTTCACTACCGTTACTGCTTCATGAAATGTTACCTCATTCAGTGTTTTAACTTTAAACTTGTGAGAATGCTAACCCTCCTTTTTAGGTTCACTTGTGTCACTTATTGAGAAAGCCTCTCGTGGTCAGACTGCATTAGAGCATGCAACAAAGAAAAGCACATAAAATACTACATTTCTACACACATGCAGTGTTTGACTGGTAAATGTTAATGAAAACAAACTGAATCAAAGCAGCATATTTGTATTTGTTTTCTGCTGTTTGGAGCTCCCCTCGCAGCCTCCTTACCCTCTTCGGTGACTCTCTTGACCAGCATGTTGAGCTGATCTACGAACACCTTCTTCTCGCAGTTCATCATCCTGGTGAAGCACTTCTTCAGCACCTGGCTGGTTTGAACCGCATCTCCCATGCTGCACTGCAGCTCCTCAGCTGCCTCGTTTCCCACCAGAGCGCGGAACTCCGGGACAGCTGATGGACACACAAATGCACATGGTATGTTTTTATTACCCTCAAACTACTTTACTTTCTTGACCCTGCGGGACTTTGAGACTCACATGTAAGGAATCCCAGGATCTCCTCCACTGGTCTGAAGCCACAGAGTCCCTGGAAGCGGGTCAGAGCGATGGCCATCTCCGGCTTGTGGTTGTTGTCTGGATAGTGCTCCGGAAACTGAGCATGAAGACGAGCCGCTAATTCCTGACCAAACCATAATGTCATAAAAGAAAGAGGGTAACTAAAGAGGGCAGGCAGAGTACCAAATACACAGAAAATAAATGCAGCCAAGCCTAAAGTATCAGCCTTTTAAGTCCAGGGATGCTTCTGAAAATCTGGTGCCTACATTACCCATAATAACCACCGACAGTAGTAATGGCTAATTAATATAGCCTCATTTTTAAAACTTGACTCTGACTCAAGTGACATCACTCGAGGAGATTTATCAGACCTTTCCTGTCAGCTCTCTCTACACATGTAGTAGTCCTCAACACCTTTAGACAGGTTTTTGCTGCCATTTCAGGTTTAGTCTTTAGTCACATTGTACTCATTTTTATCCTTCATAGCTTTTGTTTTCCTTTCTGCCAAATTATGAATAAAATGTTAAAATGAATTTAGTTTTGAAGCTTTCTTGTTTACATTTAATGTATTCAAACAGAAAAATCTAGTTCAGTGTGTGTGTGTGTGTGTGTGTGTGTGTGTGTGTATGTGTACTCACTCTGTTGGGATGAGCCTGTATGGACAAGGCTGTGTTGACAGAGAGGACTTTGAAGAGGAAGGGCAGCTGTCCGTGGAAGGTGTCTTTGACCTTGGAGCCCAGGCTGGCAGGGAAGTGAGCGATCCACTGACCCAGTGTGGTCTGTGCGATCCGGTTGTCTTTAATCTGGGCATCACCTTTTGGGTGAGCACCCATCCACAACTGGAAGACACAGCAGAGATCACGTCAACAGAATGTAATACTGGAATTTCAAAATACTCTTTGTATTAATGGGCTGAAGAAGACGTAGACATGTGTCTTCTGAGAGAAAGCTTCTGCTGTCATACACTTACATTTACCTAATGCATCTCATGCTGTAATCCAAAGTGATTCATGCTCAGTGAGAAAGGAGCAATCCTAACCATGTCACTCATTAAACTACTGTGCATGAGAGGGTTACTCTAATGACTTCAATGTAAATGAAGATACTATCTCTCAAGGACACACACACACACATGTTGGTGGACAAACACTGTAGCCGTGAGGCTCAGATATGCAACCTTCATAGTCCAGGCTTTCCTCTGTAACCCGGGTCATGATTACAGTCTCTGCACTATTCCAATAAAATTCTGTCAATGATTTATAGTTATGTGCTTTTCGATCTAAAGGAAACTTCCAGTGTATTAACATTAGTGCCCGACTGACACTTCTTGTTTTGGCCCATATATGCAAAGTTTCTTACTCCATAATATCGGTATGAGCCCCAGAATTCCAGTATCAACGGGGCTCTTAACATGTTGCTGCTTTTTGAGTACAGTCTATCAATTTGCATAAAGACAGACACTCAAGGGTCATAATTATGTGTCACTTAACAACAGTGCTAATAATAGGACACATAACTGTTAGACCAACATGTCGCAGACATGCTTAATGATAATCCACGTGCTGTAATGTAGGATTAATCATCCATACCGCCCTCTGACTATAAGCATGAAACCTCAGATGACCGTGGCGTGTGACATGAATGTGTCTTGTGATACGTGAAAATGTCACCACAGCCATAGCCTGAACTAATGACCTTCACAACAAACTCTGCAGAGCCACTGTGCCTAAATAAGGAAAGACTTACGAAAGGCATGGAGGGAACAAGGCCCTCTGCCAAGACACGGAGGAACAACATGAAGCATCTTTGTACTGAGGCAGATTGTGAAGAACACTGGAGAGCCAAGATCTTATCATGCCAACCATAAGTGTTACAATCTGTGTCTTTATCCTAAGAAAATATTTTGAAGTCAAATTTACATTTCAGGAAAATTCTCATCCAACTTTGACAATAAACTTGTATCTCTGTTTTTTTAAAACACCATACTCCTCTGATGACTGTTCTGACTTCACTTATGCTTGTTCATGTTCACACATCTTATATATGCATCCTCAAACTTCCATTACATATTGCCATAATAATGTATCCAAATCTTAATATCAGGAAAGCATTAACTAATTATAAACTGTCTTTCTCTAGATGCAGCCAAGACATTTATGCATGCCAGGAGAATTCTACATGGTTGGGCCCTCCTCCATGACATGACTGTGTTCACTTTTGTTTGGAGAACTCTGGAAAATCCACAAGAATATCTCGTAGAGATAACGACTGTACCGCACTCTTTATGGCAGTGTGCTTTATCCGTGAACGCCAAAACTCAGAACGTCCTGCCAGGACATGAAGAGTTGTAGTTTTAGACGTAACTTTCATTTCAAATTAAAGAATCAAACCCAAGTCTGGCTCTGTATTTGATTTCTTTTGCCCGGTGTACTAATATAAATAGCTTTTAATTGTCTAACATACGCATGGTGCTGACACAGTTTGTGTGTGTGTCTTTTGTATTGTGTGTTATGTCTTGTTTGTCTAGTTTATCTAGTTTGACTACTGCTGTTGGCTGTCACTGACCTGCCCGGGACCCTGCAGATGAAAACTCTTGTGCAATGGATCAGATGGTAACTTTAATTTTTAATATTGAGCATGGCCCCTTAGAAATAAAATAATAGTTACAACACCTCCCATTCGCTCTTTGAGTATGGGGGTTAAGTGTAATGACATAAAGCAGTAATAATCTTACCTCTGCGTAGGGCTTGCCTTCCTCTATGACAGCGAGCGGGTCTCCACCGACCACCAGTTTGGCCACCTCGCTGTCCACACCAATCTTCCCCCATGCATAATTTTGCACAGCACAGGTCAGAGGAAACACTGAGGAGGGAGCACATTTAGTGTGTTCATTTCAAAGACTAAAAGCAAATACAGGAGTGACTCCGGTATATTCCACTGGCCTCATTATAAAACAGTGGAACCGGGGAAGCAGATTCCGCTGGGGATACATTTTTTGGCAGTACACCGACCAGCTGACGATGCAGCGTTCATTGACAGAAACATACACAGTAAGCAGGTTTCCATTTGCGATGGACTGAGTCTGTTCGCCGCTTTGAATCAAATGTGCACTTGTCGTATGACTGCAGACATTTAATACGTGGCCAAAAGGCCATGCTACGTGTTATTCCACAGTGGTGCTAACAGAGCCGCTTCAAACAGTATCCGCTCCCCATCAAACAAACACAACGCCGGCTGAATTAAAGATGCGGAGGCTCGGCGACGCCCTCTCGTCGTGTGTATAACGTGTGTCAGGTATCACGTAACATACATGAACCGTGGCGCCGTGAGCTGGCTGAATGTTTGCCGGCGGAAGATGATTAGAAACAGTTAAGAAGGAGAAAATCTCACTCACCTCTCACTTCCTCCATGACTGCGACGTCGGCTGTCAGAGCGCGAGTGACGTCATGACTCGACCAATGGCTTCATTGAATTTTTTTTCCACTCTGTAGGCTATCAGGTTAACGTGACGTTAGTTTAATGTTAGTTTAATGTTAACGTGACGTTAGTTTAATGTTAGTTTAATGTTAACGTGAAAATAACGTGACGTTAGTTTAATGTTAACGTGAAAATAACGTGAAGTTAGTTTAATGTTAACGTGAAAATAACGTGACGTTAGTTTAATGTTAACGTGATGCCTTTCACCATTTTATCTTAATTTATTTATCATTATTTATTGTCATTACTTTTTTCTATTGCCTTTGATGTGGTTTTACATAATATTACTATAGAAAGAGGCCTCTGATGTAATGGTGTATTGAATTCTACTGCAGATTATTGCCTGGGGAGAGGAAAAACTGCACACTCTGTGTAAATAATTAATAAATTATGATAAAAATGCTATAACGCCCGTCCATGGTCACTAAACTCAGCTGTTTCACTCATATCCTTAAAACACCCCGAGAATTGAATATTTCACTTGTAGCAATAGACACATTTTTAAAAAGGAATGGTCAAAATCGATGCAGCAGGGGTCAAAATATCGTTTTTCTTCAGTCCTATGAGTCAAGCCTTAAAAACACTGTATCCTACACTTCCAATAATACACCTCAGTAACATCCTTTATTAGTGTTCCCCAGTCAGACCACTTTAGAACAGGTTTTCTGTCAAACATCTAAAGTGTCAAGCTGAACAAGTTGAGCATACTGTATGTGTTTAATGTGGACTGCCCCTTTGATCTAAATGAATAAATATATATTTTTCCAGTAAGCCTCCAGGGGCTTAAACTGTCACTCTTACTGTCGCTTAGCAACCACAACTGGAGAGCCTCCCCTTACAGGCACTGTACTACTTGCCTGTTGAATATTACTTATCTTTTGTTGTGGCTCATCAATCACTGAATTAAAAAACATGTTACAGAAGCATTGTTAGACTAAAACTTCACATTGTTGAACAGATATCCACAGACTGCGCGCGCCTCGCTGCGTGTTAATATGTGTCAACTGACGTACACGTCACTGTCCAGCTGGTCCAGTGCGCATGCGCTGTAAACTTGATTCGAGGAAGTGGCAGGAGAGACAACTGAAGCGACACAGAAGAGTTTGTTGTTTATTCGGAGCGGACCGACCAGCACGCAGACACTTCAAAATGTCGGGATATGATAGCAACCCGTTTGCGAGCCCCGCCAGCGACAACCCTTTCAATGTAAGTGTGTACTTTCACAGCTGGCTGAGGCACAATCGAGCCCGCCGCTGACATATCATTCGTTAAAAGGTAGCCAGCACGCCAGGAAACTTGTTGGGTGGATGTCGGGGAGGAACCTATCTCTGCTCTCTTGAAAGCCATTTGGTAAAGGTAGCGTGATTGGCAGCCCTTCGACCAATCAGCGGGCTTTGCTTGGAAAATGGGGCGGGGCATGTTGCGAGATTAGTTGCAGGAAGTTAACTGTAGCCAACTAGGAATGTGTGTCAAACCTTTTTGAAGCTACATCCCAGCTGTTAATAATTCATTTAGAAGGGATTTGTATCATTGTGTGGATTGTGTAATATGTTTAATGTCATTTTTTCAGTCATGTTATGTCACCTTCATTACCTAAAGACACTGTTTTAGGTTAAATGCTGCACCTCCATTGACGCTGCTGGTTTGAAAGAAACATTTCTGACCTACAGGATGCAGCCAAGAAGTCTTTGAGCCCGCACAAAGCTCTGTAACTTCATTGTCTGCGTGTCCTCAGAATGTGCTGAATCTGGAGAGCTTTCATGTAAACACAACACAACTGGCCTGCTGGGCGCTTAGCATCATTTTATGTAGGACGATAGAAATGGGCTCTTTTACAATTGTTCCAGCTTAACAAATATGCCAACATATGTTAAAGTGGGTGACCTACATATATGAGTGTTTCTTTATGAAGATGGCAAATATAGAATGATGGTAAAGTAGAAACAGATAGATAGATAGATAGATAGATAGATAGATAGATAGATAGATAGATAGATATACTTTATTTATCCCAAGCTGGGAAAATAGATATACTTACTATACCAATGAAATGCGACTGTATTCATTTAGCTTCAGCTACTGTGTGTGCAGTGAGCCTTGGAAAACTAAAATCTATTAACATTATCGAAGCGAGAAACAGGTATGTACAGAACACTAAATGAACCTTGGTGATGTATTGTTATCCTCACATTTCAGAAGGATGCATTCCAAACTTTCCAATTATGCAAAAGTATCACGTGATTGGTCATAGATAGCATTGTTTCAAGCAGTGATTGAATATTGCACATCCATAAAGTTTGGTGAAAAACGCATTCAAGAAGAATAGTTCAAATAGATGCAGCAAAACAGACATCCTGACCTTTATTTTCTTATATAAAAATTCCCCAATAATGTCGGATTCTAAATTTCCCATAACATATGCTGTAATAACCACTGCAAGGTATTTATTTTCCCTGCCTGGTAAATTCCTGCACAGCATATGAATGTATTATCTTTGTAGCTGTAAAGCCACACACACATAGCAACTTACTTCCCTGCAGTAGTCATGAAGTCATGAAGCTTATGTAGTATGAAGTAGCTAAAGCTGAACATTAAAGTGTTTGCATTACCAATGTGGCACCCCGCATAAAACATTTCTGTGCTGGAATGAAAACCAGCACCTTTTCTATGTGCCCAGTACTCAGAAGGTTATTTTCTTATACAAATATTACAGAGCAGCTTCTTCTCTTTTACTCCGTGCTGCTTGCCACAGTATTGTAAATTGCAGTTCAGTCTGCTGGTGTTGTGTTACAGTGACACCAAAATATTACTGCTAACATTTTTTCTTTGGCATTCCATAAAAGAAAGAAAAAAACAGTCAGCACATAACACACATGATACAGATATATATCTGCATATGTAGCTGCTATAGGCTAATATCAGCTGACCAATATATCAGCCGAGCTGTAGTTAACAAGCACAACTTCCTCCTTGTTATTGTGTTGGGTGTTAGAAGCATGACGTTTGGTCAGAAATACAGGAAGGAATTCACATGCAACAAAAGGTGAGCTGAGTTTAGATGCATCACTCAGGAGAGTTTAGAATCTGTGATTTAGCTTCCTGGTCAACTCAGACGTGCTGACTGTCTGCCTTTGAACGCCGTACTAGATAAGATCTAATCTATGTTATAGCACCACATTAAGTCTGTGTACCATAAACCTCTCTGTTTCTATCTGTCAAACACTATTAGATATTAAAGTCAGGGTCGGTTCATCTGGTCATTTCAGTTTGTTTCAGAGATAGTTTGCATGGTATAACTAGATATTCATCGCTCAAGGTCAACCAGGCTTACCGGAAGAAGAAGTATCTGTGAGTAGTCTTATGATTTCAGTGACATTACATAATGCAGTTTCTTTTACAGTAGTGCAGAGTCACACTTTATTATATCAGGTGCACAATAGCTGTGACGTCAATTTGTTTGCAGGGTGTGGAAGTGGCTGAATAAACAACCCCGCAGCAGCTGGATTATGTTGTCTGTGCTGTAGTGCAGCAGTTTATTACCACGTAGATATTCACACAAGCCTGCAGTCTAATGTCAGTTAATATGTTCCCAACTTTTTATGGAATTTCAGGAGGGAAACATTGTAAAATAATTGAACCGTGCTCCCTTTGTGACCTCCAGTCATCTACAGTGTGTTTTTATGACTGTGTATCTCTAAAAGAATGTTAAGGCTGTAGGGTGAGATGCAATGAAGAGTGACTTAAGTCTATTCAGTAGCAATATCCAACTGCAGTTATGAAATGGGTACAGCCACACCTCGGCAATCAACGGTTATCACAGCAACTCCTGTTTCCTTGTACAGAGACTTTAAAGTCAGAATATTGTGATGATTTTATCCCAACTTTATTTTTAAACTCTTTTAGGTCAGAAAAAGTCACATTTTCATAACTGAACCACGTAAAACTTTACATGCATATAAATGGAGAGGTGTTTCTGTGGCGTCTCCACCCCCCTGTACAGTTTTTCGAACATGGTGTTGTTGTCTTGTTTCGGCTTGTCCCAGCTTTGTCTTTATTTCACACAGGCTTAGTGGCTGCTGTCATCAATTTGGTTTATTATATTTTTGGCTTTCTTCACTGCTGTCTATGCTGTATCATCAAAAGGCACCAGTAGTCTCTCAGTTGTGACTCAGCAGATATTTTTCCTGATGCTGCCGTGGTACGAGGTAAACACATTTTGCATAAAATGCTGTTTTGAATATCTCCATAGGCCACTTTTCATTTCCCTCTTAAAAGAGCTGCTGGGAATGTTTACAGGTGTGTCATGAGCAGATAAGTCAGTGACGTGTTCGCTTATCACGTGAAGTTTTTGTTCTTTCCTCAAACCATTAAAGGAGAAAATGACACTGTTTCAAGGAACAGTTCAGACAGACAGTTTATTATCATATATGATATAAATGTGAGACGCTGGGATGAGCAAACAATCAGAACTTTTACTTGAAAAAACAGTTAACTGATTTTGCAAATAGTTTCTGATTTGTATGTATGTATGTATGTATGTATGTATGTATGTATGTATGTATGTGCAAGTAGAAAGTAAAGCTAAGTATGTGATGTGTCACATGTGAGTAGTGCAGAGCAGTCATGATGTGTCTTTAATATCAGGGAGTTTTATTTACATTCCAGACTGTTATTATCAGACGTTTCTCTGAGGAGCCCACACTCCCCGGTACACAGGAAACTGCAGAGGTTATTGGGTCAGGTCAGTACTGCAACATATTTAGGGAGAGTCTTGGAAAATTGATCAGGGCTAAAGCCTTTGAGAAATCTGCGTTCGCCAGACTTTGTAGACTGCTCTCTCCTATAATAGTAATTATAAAATTATGAGTGCTTTAATCATACAGAACCCACTAGACTCAATTAATGTTTACCAGTGGTAAAACCATGCCTCCTGTTAAGAAATCAGTGCTTCCCACGTAATGATTCACCAGGACCTGTAGGCGTTACCATGACAACAGCTGGTGTTCTACTTCATTTTATGACTTGGTCAAAGCATGGTGCCACGTATCATAGTCTGTGTTATTGTCAAGGGTTTCCCTCAGTGTTTCAGGAAATGAAAGTTTCAAAAGAAGAGTTCTTTTGTCGAGAAGATGAGCAGTGAATATGTTCACTATGTATCAAGACTCAAGGTCAGAATGTTTGAACAAACCCACAGGTCTTTCTATATAGTCCTATCCACTCAATATTGTAGTATTTTCGAGATCGATCTTGGTCTCAAGATTGCTCGCAAGACCACATCTTGAAGATCTTGGTCTCGTCTCGGAATCAACTGCATTTTTCATCAGTCTCGTCCTGATCTCAGACAAAGAGGACTCTCTCATTTTCCTTTTTATTCACTAAATAATATCTAGTTTGTCCCACCATAGTTTCATACACAAAGGTTTTTCCACATTTGAGTAGTTATAGAGCAAACACCTGTTCCCCAAGACTACAAGCCAGCATCTAATTAAACTCAGTATTTTATAAAACAGGCAAAATTCCTGCTTCAAATGGCACCAATAACTTGACTCATTTCTTTCTGTTAGTCATTGCTGCCCTCCTTCACGCATACTCACTAAAAAGTGACTTTCTGAACGTCAAAGAGGATATCTGCAAAACAGTGTCCAAAAGAAAACACACAGCAGTCTGTAAATCCTGCAATAATCTGACTGAAAAGGCTGTGAGCTGCATGCCTCACCCAAAGAGAGATGGTGAATATTAGCCACATGCTGGCTACCTAAGTAGGCTAAATACTGTCTGGTCTTGGTCCTGACACCGTCTTGCCCTGCCTTCGTCTTGGTCTTGACTTGGGCTCAACCCCTCAAAGTCTTGGTCTTGATAGACTCTGGTCTTGGTCTTGACTTGGTCTCGGTTTAGCTGGTCTTGCAACACTGCATCACTTCAGTTCTATAACTGCACAGATGTGTTGCTCAGGCTGCCTGGAGCTGCCGTAATAGTCAGAGACACTGTCCCATATGATATGCAGTTTGTCTAAGCCTCTTTTATTAATGTGTTATAAAGATAAGAGATAAACAGACTATTAAGAAGTCAAACAGTTAGAACTGGATTTAGTTCAAGTCTAACTTGATCTGGTTTCTGTCAATGTTTTTGTGTTGATTAACTGAGCCAGTGGCCCATGTTCTGTTCTGTTCCAGGACCCTGCGGTCACACAAGTGACCAACTCCAACATCGAAACAGTTGACCCTTTCCTTGCCCATCCCACAGTAAGTCATCTGCAACCTCTTTCATGATCTTCTTTTGTCCTTTTTCTTCTCTGTGGTCATTCTCTATGGAAGATTAGTCCTACTTTAACCTGCATTAATCTGCTCTCACTTATCTTTTTTTCCCTTATATCTTTCATTTCTCCTCATGCCATGTGCTGTTTCGCCTGTATGTTTTGGTCTGGTTAATCTTTTTCTTGTTCTTTACATACTCTCGCCTCCTCTTTGTACTTACAATCATGTCATTTGTTTTCTTATTTTAACTTCTCAGGATGGCTTAGCTGCTCATACCACTCCAGCCACCACCTCTCCCTACCAGCCTGCTGTGTTACAGCCGTCTACAGAGCCCAGTCCACAGGTGAGTCAGCCTCACCGAAACTTCCTCTGTCTGCCCAACCCTCCAATTATCTGCTGCTGTGGAACCTTGTGCTGAAGTAGATTGAGGGACAGCACTTACTCATACCGTACTTCTCTGAATACGGTATACAGGTACTACTCAGAAAAGTAAGTTGTAAAAGTTGTTTTATTCAGGCAATTCAACATAAAAGGTGAAACCAATACACTTTATAGACTCATTACATGCAAAGTGAGATATTTGAAGATTTTTTGAAGCGTTTTGATTTTGCTCATTAGGACTTGCAGCTTCAGAAAACCTCAAATTCAAAAACTCAGAAAATTAGAATTAGAATTAGAAAGCTTCAGTATTGTAGGCTCAAAGTGTCACACACTCATCAGATAAGTAATCCAAAACACCTGCAAAAGGGTCCTGAGCCTTTAAAAAGTCTGTGTCTTGTTTAGTTTAGAATAATTCACAATCATGGGGAAGACTGCTGATCTGATAGTTGTGAAAACCATCATTGACTCCCTACACAAGGTGGGTAAGACACAAATAGTGATAGCAAAAGAAACTGGGTGTTCTCAGAGTGCTGTCTCAAAACACATTTTGATGGACAGTTAAGTGGAAGGCAGAAGTGTAGAAGAAAACGGTCTACAAGCCGGAGGGATGACCGCAGCCTGGAGAAGATGGTCAGGAAAGGGCCATTCAAAAGTGTGGGGGAATTTCATAAGGAGCGGACTCAGCCTGGAGTTGCTGCTTCAAGAGAAACAACACTCAGGCGGATGCTGGACATGGGCTTCAAATGTCCAATTCCTGTTGTCCTCTTTTTTGATGAGAGCAAGTTTTGACATTTTAGAGCACTTCATGCTTGCTTTAGCGGACCAGTTTTATGGGGATGCAGACTTCATCTTCCAGCAGGACTTGTCACCTGCCCACACTGCCAAAAGTACAAAATCGTGGTTCAACAACCATGGGATTACTGCGCTTGACTGGCCCGCAAACTCACCTGATCTGAACCGCATAGAAAATCTGTAGGGCATTGCCAAGAGAAAGCTGAACGGGAAGAGACCAAACAATAAAGAAGAGCTCAAGGCCGCGATTGAAGCATGTTGGTCTTCCATAACACCTGAGATATGCCACAAGCTGGTAGCATCCATGCCATACCAGATTAAGGCAGTCATTCGTGCAAAAGAGGCACCAACCAAGTACTAAGTACAGATGCAAGATTTTACTTTCAGAGGCCTGACATTTTTGTATTCAAAATCCTTTTTTTTTTATTGATTTCAAGCAATATTCTAGTTTTCTGAGTTTTTGAATTTGTGGTTTTCTGAAGCTGAAAGTCCTAATCAGCAAAATCAAAACAAATAAAAGCTTCAAATATCTCACTTTGCATGTAATGAGTGTATAAAATGTATTGGTTTCACCTTTTATGTTGAGGTGCCTAAATAAAACAACTTAATTTTCCGAGTAGTACTTGTATGTGTGTCAGTACTGAGTGTAATATGTCATATATGTCATATGTGTTATGGCAGCATTATTGCTTGCACAGTTGGTACAGCTGTATGCTTCAAAACAAAACACAGAACACAATGAATCCACAAGAATGTAAACATAGAGAGGAGTGTATCAGGTGACCAAACAGATAAACAGACACTAAATAACAAAAATGGCTGCCCTTTTTAAAATGTTAGTATTGAGGAAGAGGATGATGCATCTTATTGCTGCCTTTGAGCCTGCTGTTAAAAGAAATACAGTTAAAATGGATCATTTAATGTATGGTAGTGTTTGGCACACAAGGCACGACTACATTCTCAGGTAGTTATCATGTTTACTTAGAATTTTGTACACAGACATACATAAGAATAAAGAGCCAAACAGCATGTGATGTACAGTATAAATACAGTCTGCCTGTTCTACACATGTAAATGTCCAAGTGTAGTAAGAGTTACTTGAGGCTGTTCGTTGGCTACGCAAACATGGACTCAGTTTACACTTTATTATAATGGCCCTCTCTGTTTCACTGCTAATCTGATAAATATGCATGAACTGCGCTGTAGAGTCTGCCAAGTCAGACATTAGCTGTGATGATCATAAATATGTATTTTGGACCTCACACACACAGATACATTTACACCTTTAAAAACATGTTGGTGTCTACATGTAGCTTCTGTAATCTGCTCCTCCTGTTATATCTAATATGTATGTGTTTTGAAAAACTTTCCATCCTTGTAATATAGTGTATGTATTTATGTTCCTGTCTGTGCCATTTGTATGTAATATGTAACTGCTGAGAGTTGCTGATGCGTTTGTGCACGAACGTCTCCTAAATGAATTCCTGCACATTCACTACATTTGTTGAGCAAAGTGTTTGTGACTCTCCTCATTCAGGCAACTGCTGCTGCAGCTCAGGCCAACCTGCTGAGGCAGCAAGAGGAGCTGGAGAAAAAAGCTGCCGAGCTGGACCGCAGAGAGCACGAGCTACAGGGCAGAGGCCCGTCAGGTCATTAAAGACAAAACCTCTCCTCGCCTCTCCTCTCCTCTCCTCTCCACATGCAGTGTGTGCATCAGAGAGGGGAATAAAAAAAACATTCTGGCACCCAGGCTGTGAAAAATACTCTGAAATCCACATTATCAGTTCTGCAGGAGATCATGCACACAATCAATAAACAAGTTATCATCATATCATATTATGGCAGTATACAATTCATATTAAACTCAAAATCAGATTTTAAAAACCATAAAACTAAATGCCGACAACACCCACAGACGACTGTATTGCATTTCAGCCTGGCTTTACCCATTTTCAGCATAATGTTGTTTGCTGTGTGTTCAGTTAATGATGACCTGGAGTGAAAAAATAAGGCCTCTATGTGTGTTTGCCTCACTATTGTGTTGCATCAACTACTCATTTAAACACACATATGAAACATGAAATGTGGGACGTGATGGTAAACTGTCCATTGAGGCAATAGATGGTATGCACATGAAGTTTCCCTTGATGTTAAGAGTGGCGTGAGAGCTGTATCTCAGACGTGGGACAGGTGTAAATTTCAGGACACATCATCAGTAGTGTACCTTTGAATCAGGGTCTTTCGGCCTTTCAACACTATACACTCTTATCAAAGGTGGCCAGCTACATGGTGTTCAAACCTGAGCTTGTGTCCAATGCCCAATTATTTGAATTGCCTGGCTGTTTAAATGGCACAGCCCATGGGACCATGCAAGGCATGGGGCGTCCTCTTCCCTGAGTCAAGCCTAGAGCTGACTGCATACCTTGTTCGCCCTCCTCCTGGAGGGTTGTGACCTGGGTTCTCAAGTCCGGGATGGGGTGGGGGGGCTTAGTGAGCGGGTCCCGTTGATGCTCTTTGAGCCTAGCAAGGGTCCTGCCACTTGATCCATATTAACTGGCTGCTTCTTTCAGCCGCTTCAGAGACTGATCTAATTGTCTGTCGCAGAGCCTGTCCATAGATGCCAAGGTCTTTAAACAGCCTGATGGTGGAAGAAGCCACAAAACCTCTGCATCCCACTTCAACCGGATAGACTTTCGCTGTCCTCGTTGTTCAGCATCTGCTGCCAGTTCTATGTAGCGCAGTTTCTTGCGCTTATAGGCCTCTTCTGTTAAACTTTCCCATGGGACTGTGAACTCTGTGATGTAAACATATTTCAGTGAAGGGGACCAAAGTAGTCTGGCCTAAGGGTGGTGACTGCAATCTCAGGTGGAAAGATTAGTTGCTGGCCAATATCGACTAACATCTTCCAGTCCCAGGCCATGGCTAGCTGTCCAGCTTCTGGTTTGGTAGGGGGGTGGTTGGGCTTTTCCTGTTCCGCTCAGATGAAGGTTGTGGCCATGATGGAACTGGTGGTATTCCTCTTGCTCTCAAGAGCTGCTGCCAGACTCTTGAGGACCTGGTTGTGCATCCAGGTGTAGCAGCCTTGTGTGAGACTGGTCTTACAACCAGTCAAGATGTGTTTGAGAGTCGCTGGAGGTGGCAGAGGGCACAGGTTGAGTCCTAGTCATACCACTGATGGAGGTTTTTTGGAGATAGCGCATCATAGGTGGCTTTGATGATGAAGCTGATGTTGCTTGCCTCCAGAGCTCCCTCCAGCTGAGCTTTCTCCTCTCCAGGCCTACCCACATCATCCATTGGTCTTTGTCTCTGAGGATTGCTTGTACCATCTACTCAGGCTTTTGACAGGTTGCTCAGACACTGTTGGTATTGGGTCGTCAACCAATGCAAAACTTCACAATTTTATAGTCCATAGTCCATTGACTATTGAGATGCTTTGTGACTTGTTCGACTTGATTTTCATCCGGGCCAACTCCCCATATAGTTGGGGAAAATATGTTTAAGCATAATCTTGACTAAAACAACCAGATTTCATGCAGTTCCACTTGAATCTCTGCTACTCCTCCATCACATGCACATAGCACACTGCTTACTGCAGGGCTATTGGGGCCACGCCCCCTACCTGCACAGGTGATTTCTGTACCTGGACCACACTTTAGAGCCCAGAGCACACAGAATATTGAAGACACACATTTGAGCTGGTGGACTACATAATATTGTTCAATAAAATAATTCAAACTTGTTCTGCTTACAAATAAATCTGTTTAAATGTTTCTTTTCTTTTGTATTATTTTGCATCTCTGCTTATGACAAAACAAAATGTTTGGATGTATATTTGGATATGATACAGTTTTTTTTAAATTACCACCAATTTACAGTTAATTCCCATAAATTCACACTAATTCCCATAAATTTCCATAATTCTCATGGAGTTTCCAATTTGGAATATTTCCAAAATTCCCAAGTTTAACGTCCCATGGAAAGAGAATTTACCGGAAAGACGCCCCTTTGCAACCCTACTTGTGAGGCACATTATGTTTGACATTTTAATAAACAGATTGATAAAAAGAAATAAAATGTAATTTTAATCTTATGTGTGTGTGCTTCACTAGATGGAGGAGACAGAAGGTGAGAGCAGTGCAGTGTTCTTACTTACATTATTGCTGCTCAGCTTTCTGTTTCTCTTCATGTAATACCTCTGATGATAATGTGTGAATAATTAGGAAACTTGCTGACACTGGAATTGTAGTGAGACTCCTACACACTTCACACATGACATCATCTAATATAAATGTTCCGGTCACAAAACTTCAGGAGAATAGCCACTGTTTACTAGAATTTTGCCTTTCTTGCAGTGGTGAAAATGAATATTTCTAACAGAGCAGATGTTGTCTCTTGTCATGACAGGCAAAGAAAACAACTGGCCTCCACTTCCCAAGTTCTTCCCCATCAAACCATGTTTCTATCAGGACTTCTCAGAGGAAATCCCCCCAGAGTACCAGAGAGTGTGCAAGATGATGTACTACCTATGGATGTGTGAGTAAAATGATAGGCGTGCATCAGGGCTGCTGCAGTATTAGCAGATGTTGTTCTGTTTGCAATAAGATTGTGTACATGTATTAGCATTTCTAGATCTGTACAGAATAAATAATGCGTTTGAATTCTCTGAGCTATATTAATACCAAAACACCAATATATATTGTGACAGTGCTGCTGTAAAAATGTCAACATAAACCCTCTACTTGCAGATCATACTGGTAGCTGCTGATTTTTTCTTTGGTTCCTTTGGTTTATTTACTACTTAACTTACATAGTTGAACACTTTACTGTATGACCTCATCTGCATAATTTGTGAGAGAGGTTTGGATTCTCATCTTCTTGTGTGTAGATAATCTCCAGTGAGATTTTCACAACATAGGGCTTACTTTAATAAAGTTGTGTTAAGTTCTTCAGTGTGTACAGCAGTTGTAGTGGAGGTACACTCTATGGACAAAAGTATTCGGACACCTGACAATTATACCAACAGGGACATTGTATTCAAATATATATACTTTAATATGGAGTTGGTCCCCCTTTTGCAGCCATCCACAGCTTCTGCTCTTCTTGGAAGTGTTTCTGTGGGAATTTGTGCCCATTCATTCTGTAGAGCATTTATGAGGTCAGGCACTGATGTTGGACGAGAAGGTCTGGCTCACAATCTCAGTTCCGGTTCATCCCAAAGGTGTTCGGTGGGGTTGAAGTCAGTGCTCTGTGCTGGCCAGTCACGTTCTTCCACACCAAACTCATCAAACCATGTCTGCATGGTCCTTGCTTTGTGTGTGGGGCAGTCATGTTGGAACAGAAAAGGGACTTCCTCAAACTGCTGCCACAAAGTTGGAAGCATAGCATTGTCTTTGTATGCTAAAGCATTAACATAGCCCTTCACTGGAGATAAGGGGCCCAGCCCAAAGCCTGGAAAACAGCCCCATACCATTATCACTCCTCCAAGACAGGTATGGCCGAATACTTTTGTCCATATATGTATATGTATGTATTTCTGTATAAATGAAGATGATGCCTTTATAATATTGGTTGTAGTATTCCTGTCATTGACTCTTGTCTCTCTCCCCTGTTTCTTCAGTCAACTGTGTGACCCTGTTCCTCAACCTGCTGGCGTGTTTGGCTTACTTCACCACTAATGCTACCTATGGTGTAGATTTTGGCCTCTCCATCCTCTGGTTCATCCTCTTTGCTCCCTGCTCCTTCCTCTGCTGGTACCGGCCTGTCTACAAGGCCTTCAAGTGAGTCTCCTTTATAAATAACAAACAAACACTGACAAATGAAACACAGCCATATAATATTTGACTGTAATGCACTCTACAATATCCCAATATAGAAAATAATGGACTAATGCATTACAGGTTGACTCTGTCAGGCGCGCACAACACCTGAGTGCTAAATGGTGATGTGTTAGATGATCTAGTTGCAACTTTCATTTTGAAATTGTTCACACTTGATGAGTGACATGCATGTTTTCTCTTTTTTTAGGACTGACAGCTCCTTCAGCTTCTTCTTCTTCTTCTTCGTGTTTTTCTGCCAAGTGGTGATCTTGATCATCCAGTCTGTGGGCATCCCCAGGTGGGGGAACAGGTGAGTCACACTCTTTTTATTTTGATATGTGGATGGTTAATGAAAGAAAGGTAATCTAATCGTCTGGATCGTGTCCACAGTGATCATTGAAATCTCAAAAATGTGATTAGAAATAATAAAGAAGTTCAAATTTCCAATCCACCAAATCTCCACTTTTGTTTTTTGCCATGAATGATGAACACTTAAGAATTAAAACATGAAAATGAAATCTGAATTTATTGGTACATTTTACTCAAATATTAGTTAATTGACCTGTTAATAACAGATTACTGATGCCACAAATTGGATTTTTTGGTGATTTCAAGCTTTCTCCTTATTGATTTAAAGGAGTGTTCCTGTGGTTTCTTACATTTAGTATCAAAAGTCGAGCCAATCAGAGGTCTGTAAGCTGCTGTCCTC
This sequence comes from Larimichthys crocea, assembly GCF_000972845.2. NCBI lineage: Eukaryota > Metazoa > Chordata > Actinopteri > Sciaenidae > Larimichthys > Larimichthys crocea. The sequence continues at coordinate 12,841,826 of NC_040024.1, forward strand.
CCTCTTTTCTCATTTTCTGCATTCTTTCATCTCTTCTGACAGACACTTTTCATCCTTCAGCCTCTAGCCTGCTGCCTCTCTCTCTGCTGGTAACTCTGTAAGTCTCTGCTGTTCCTGTCTCTGCTACGTTCTGCCAGTGCTCACTCTCTTGTGATCTGGTTTTGAAAATACAACCAAAGTACTGAATTGATGGCCTTCACACACTAGAGTTGATCCCCTGTCTGTTCAGGCTTTATTATGTACCGTGGTGATGGTAACAATTGTGAGATTAGCAATTTGATTTTGATTAACCACAGGAGGAGTGCTTTTCTACTGGTCAAACAGAGGCAGAGCAGAAACCACAGCACGACCAGCCAACCAGGCTCCTCGTTTAAGTCCGCTACAACTTGCTGTGCTAACATTTGCTAGCCAACCTACTGAAGCGCAGCCAAGATGTAACAGTGAAGAAACTCTCTGTGACAAGACTGCACACATTATGTTCAGTTGATGCTCTACTTGTCGTATTAGTTAGAAGTAATGCAGGGTGGGAGAGCTCAATATAACTGTGTGACGGCCCATTGCTGTTATGTTCTTTGCATCCTTTCAAACATACTGCTCTTTTAGACTTTCTTTTAGTGTGTCAGCACCCTGTTGATCACTTGTACTCCCTTTAACATTTTGGTCCTCTGACCTTCGTCAGGCAAAAGTCTTGACTGCTTGATTTGACTTGGAAAGACCAACTGATTCTTCTGTCCTTGACCATTCAAATGAATTTACACACCAATGGTGCAGCCTTCATGAGGACTTTGGAGTTCGGTATCTTGTTTTTGACATGCAGACTGGATCATCTGATTAGTGAACGATTTGCTCTACCTTCTAAGCCATAGCCTCCTATAAACCTGTTATAAAAGCGTTAGCATACTGTAAACTTTGAACTAAGTAAGTAAAGTCTGTTTTAAGATCGACCTTTTTGAAGCATAAAAAGGAACGTGAGGAAAAAAAAAGCAAAATAAGGCAGTCTGTATAAATATGTTTTTTAAAAATGACTGAATGAAAGGATTTTGTGTTTTTTATGATAATATTTGTTTTGCCTTGAAAAATGTCTGAAAATCACAAAATAAATCAATACGGCAGATAGTTGATAAGATGCAACCCACATAATATAAATTATATAAAGTGGACAAGACAGAACCTGTAAGTCTGTGTGAAGGCAATTCCAACATTAAATATGTTGGAAAATAGTTGCTGAAAACATGTGAAAAGACTTTGAACGATATATTACTGAAATGTGGAGTCAGAGGTACAAACTGTTTTCAGTCCAGGATTTTGTGGGCGGTCCTTAATGGGTGGCTCGATGACACGCTGAGGCCACCCTGAGCAGAGAGACTGAGATGAATTCATCTCGCTCAGAGTGTTTCAAAGTTAGTCATGTCATTTTCTGAACTCATCTGACACGTTTCAGTCGCTTCAAAATGGCTGCTTGGCTGCTCCCACGAGTAGCCGTGGCTTCAGCACATTCAGAGGACACGCCCCCACAGTCATTGTTGATATTTCTAATCACAAACCCAGAAAACATATTTATTCTTACTTTACACAGACTTTAATCAAACCTCACTTTTGCGATTGTCACTATGGAACTTTAATTTTCTGACCTCGATTATGTAGTTAAATAATTATTTGTACTTGTCTGTCAGGTACATAGTTTTGTACCTGTTTGGGTCAATAAACTTTCAGTAAATTTCCAAATGGCACTTTTCCCACAATGACCCTTGTTCAAGTGTTGCTTCTCTTCCGCTTTTCTGTTTTATAATGATACGACTCATTTCATCATGGCACTTATATGCATAATGTCAAAACAGACACAGTCAAGGGGATCCATCATTGTTTTGTAGCTCTTCATTTGCAGATGAGATGCAAATCAACTCAATTTTAAAGACAGACTCTGAAAACAACAAAGGGTCACTTCTAGGATAATGAAATGAAAATGTACTCACACTTTGACATGTTTTATTTGATCTTTTAGAGAGTCCATTCATGTACTAATAATCCCACTTTTATCTTTTTTTTATTAAATGATATGAATCACAAATGAAAGTCGAAACTTTCCGAGAATGTATAAAGTGTGTGTGTGTGTGTGTGTGTGTGCATGTGTTTTAAATTCTAAGACCACCTGTAACTTAATGATGTTTGTTGACCTCAGTGGTTGGATCGCTGCCTTCTCTATCATCGGCACAAACAAGGCAGTCGGTGCCATCATGATCATAGTGGCCATCCTGTTCACCATCTGCGCTGTGCTGTCGGTCATCCTGCTCAAGATGGTGAGACTTTATTCACTTTTCTTATTTTCTATTTCAATATGTGGGTAAAATAAACATTTGCCATTTAAAGGACTATTAAACAGTAGAGACCTTCTGTATCTGATATAAAATGATGCAGTTAGGAGGTCGTTTATGACTTATTAGTAGTGGCTGTACAACAAGTGTTTAAGCTATCAGAGCACACAGGAGGAAATAAAGTAATACTGCTTTGTCATTTGCTTTTCTGGTTTGAGAGCAAAATATTTTGTAACTCATGTTGATAATTAAAATCTCCATTTATTCTCTGTTTATGAATAGTCAACAAAACTGATAACCAACTGATAAGCAACACCAGTGGTTTAAATAGAACCAATTCATCTAGAACAGATCAGACTGATGTAACTTTATTTTCTCTGGTCAGCTTCTCCAAATACAGCCACCACAAGAGTCTGTGATGCTGTACAGTACTCCTGCACAGTTGTGCTAACAAGCTCACAATTCCAATGTGACTATTGTTTAGAAGGTCACTGTAGTTTAGCATGCTACCATGCTAGCATGCTAAACTAGCATGTTTCGCATGTTAGCATGGTGGACGTCATTATACTTAAAGGTATTTGGTCATAAACTAAAGTATAACCATGATTCCAAAAAGTTGTGAGGCTATCTATCTATCCATCCATCCATACATTCATACAGACAAGGGGCATGGCTAAAAACCAACAGTGAATACCCATGACCTTTCCTGTCTCAGGCAGCACTGCATTAAAAACCCACAAGATTATATAAAGGATATTACTACATGGGCTCAGGTACACTTCAGAAGACCGTCATCTGTGAACACAGATCATCCCGTGTCAAGAGAAAAGTATGCTGTGGTCTGATGAGTTCACATTTCAAATTGTATCCCAACATTTTTGGAATCACTGTTGTAATTAGCAAACTGAAATTTTGACCCACTGTAGGTAATTTTTTTCCAAATCAGAGACATGAATGTCTTGACCAAATTGGTGCACTAAATGACCAACACCCATACGGCCATTTAGCCATTCTGGCATGTGTTTGGATGCTCACAATATGATCTCTCTTTCCCTCAGGTCCACAGCATGTACCGCCGGACCGGTGCCAGTTTCCAGAAGGCCCAGCAGGAATTCTCACAGGGGGTCTTCACCAATAAAACCTTCCAAACTGTTGCCTCTGGTGCAGCATCCTCCGCTGCCCAGGGAGCCTTCCAAGCCAACAACTAATGGTAGACCGGGCAAAGCTAAGCTCCATTTAACAGGTCAAGGTCTACATGTTATCAGGTCTAGATTATTAACTAAAACCAATCAGAGTGAATCAGGAAGTTTAGAGTTGTTGAGGACTTGTCGGTTGGTACCAAAGTAGCAGGAAGTTATTGCTTCTCCCTTTTGGAGCCAGCATTCTAATCTAGCCTAATGATGTGTAGACCTTGAGCTAAGTGAGGCTACGTTCTTAGCCTCGCTTCATTCACCCCTACTATCAATGCACATGCAAATCCCCACTTTACACGTTCAGAATGTCTCCCGCAGAGCCACTTTGTCCGGCTCTGCTTGCGTGTAAAAAGCAGACGAGGGGGAAAGTCACACATCCAAGTGCATTCTGGGGTGGAAAGCATGAATGAAGTTGACTGATTGCTATTTCAACCGTGTCCTGGCTTTGTATATTTTGTGTGCACTTTTTGGCAATGCTCTTCAGTGTAATATGTGACTGTGTGTGTGTGTGTGTGTGTGTGCTGGCATGCTGATCACATGTATTCATGTGGGTGCAGTATGCTTTTTTTTCTCTCTCCACACTGTTGGTGGACTGATCCTGTAATATAATTGAGATGAAGTGTTTCTGGTTGTCACTGATTGGCATTTCTTCTTTGTTGTTGAACCTATTTTGACAAACCATGTCTTGTGTGTGCTGCAAAGAATGAAGAGGAAGGGGATCTAATAAATCACATAGTTTATTATGATCTGACTGGCCCTAGATTTCTGGGTATTACTGTAACTTTACACTTACAGTTCTGGTTAATTATTCATTAAGGAAAAATACTTCATCACTTTTAGACTGTCATAGCATGCTGTCAGTTTCTAAAAAAACCCTCTGTGGGGTCAGGAAACTGTGGAAATATTGTATATTTAGATATCATGGGATGATTTTCTACAGGAAAAAGTATTTTTGCTTCCATCAGTTTTAAGCAAATTCAATTTTAAAATACCGAAGCAGCTTCAACTCCATCTTTGATCACTGTCTTGCTCAGGAGTTGTCTCTAAGGAAACCAAAGTAAATGACTCAAAACATGTTTTTGCTAATAAATGTATTTAGTCTAATTAGATACCGATTCATACGATTTGCTTTAATGGGCTGAGCCTATTCACTTCATGACTAACAGTTAAAGCAGGAGGAGGAACGGTGTAGAAATTGTGCGTAGTTAGCTTTTGGAATGATCAGAGTCTCAGTGCTTTAATGAGGTCTGACAGGAGAATCATGGCTTGAATGATCCCAGATTTGTCTCATTTGTCATTTAGACTTGCCATAAAACTTACCTTCCTTTCTAAAGAGAACCAGTATGCAGCTGAAGGTTTTGCATTTTGAGTTTCTCGTAAATGGTTTCACCTCTTTGAAAGAATTCTCGAGTCTTCCTTACACCTCTCTACCACCAAGTTCTAAATTATTTGTGTACCGATGTATATTTCCTACGTGATTTCTTATATTGAAAAACATGCACGTGTGTTTATTTGATGTACTGCTTAAAAACATCAGCATGGATGTAACATGTTAGCATTTCTAAATGAAAAAATTGCGATTTGTTTGACGTCCGTGCTACAGATAGCGGCCTATTTTAAAGTTCAGTCACCAATTAAATGATTAATGATTTGTATTCATTCACACATTTCTGTATGCATCCTTTTAGGAGACTAGAATCCAGTGCCTTTTGTATTTCAATATTGAATATAATAAAATGCTTTGCTTTCATTTGAAGCTGTCAGTGTTTTCTTTTTGTCTTAGAAAAATTATCCTGATAAAGGTTTAACAGAGAGATCTGTATTTGTCAGATTCTGAACATATTGTAAATGGGAAGTCTCTGGGTTTGTAGGAGATTACACGTTATCACTTTTCTCTTCTTGGCTTAGCTTGTTTGACCAATCTGCACAATCAAAGCAACGGTTACCTACCAAGGTGGATCATCGGGGGACCTGAGGTAGGCTGAATGAATCCTGGATGCTCAAACAAGCTCTCTGTCACCTCCCTACCTACAGCACCTACCTGTCAATCAAAGCAACTGCACTGTTAATTCTTCATAACTTTATTACAATTTAATAAATGGATAAATCTTAATGGGTGAGTTTAAAAAAAACAAAAAACATTCAGACTCAGTACAGTTGTCATGAATGGAAAAATTAGCTATGTACCAGGCTGTAAACATATTTATTTCTGCTGTGAAATTAGACATTTTAACATGGGGACTTATGGAGACCAGCCTCAAGTGGCTGTTTGAGGAATTACAGTTTTTAGCACTTCGCATTGACTTCATTTCCCAGCACCAGAGGTTCCTGCTTGGTCATAAGATAAATCTGGAGGGGCACTAGATGAATAACGTAGTGGGAAAACTGAAGAAAATGTTTTTAAATTTTATTTCCTTTTTCATTGGTCTAAATTTTACTCATCTTTTGTGTGAGTCACGTGCCACAAAGGACAGGATCCACTGACCTGAAGAGGAGATGCAGACGTGTTAATGTTGAGTCCTAGACTTTTCTTTCCTGCACTGGTGGACTGCACGTACTGCAACACATCATTTCTTTGGTGTTAGAGGGTTTCACATCACTCATTACAATTAGATTATCTGATGTTTTGCTGATGCATTGCTGACTTAGATACCAAACATGAATTCCTGCCCGCAGCCAGAACATTTAATTTAATTATAAAGAATAAATAAACAGACTAGACAACACACTTCACTGTCAGCCTCCTCCTCTTCTCTATTTAAGGACACATAGCGAAGAGGAGAGGCAGACCCCTTTGACCACCACCACTGTGTCTGCAGTGACCCAGACAGTCTGTGGGGAGTCTGCTCTGAAACCCAGACTGCTGCTTCTGCCATCTGTCTGTCTGTCTGTATTTCCTGCCCTGTCTGTCACCCTGTAGCTCAGAATAACTGCAGCTACTTCTTATCAAAGACAGCCAGTAAACTGGGCCAGACAGGCCAGCCTACCTGAGCAGACAAATGCAAGATTCACTGTCCTCTGCATCCTTAAGGTCAGGGACAGTCACATGTTGACAGTGACTACAGCCAATGGCTGATCAGAGATCTGTTCTTAGTTGTTGGTGGTAGTGCGTGTGTGTGTGTGTCAGTGAGAGTTCAATCAGTGGAGCAGGAGCTGCAGATGTTTTTCATGTGTACTTTGCATGAATACTTGCTGCACACTGGGTCCAGACATTTTGCTGTCGAAAGGGGGCAATTAAAGAAATAAGCACTGCTGTACATCACCTGAAGTTTCTCTGACAGGCCTTAAAATCATCCAAAGTAATTCAAAATTCAGTTTAAGCACAACTTGTAATTCATTCATTTAAAGCATAGACTATGAAGTTAACTCTGTTCCTGTTTTACCTGTTTTTGAACAAAATAATCCAAGCTGCTACTTGTCTGAAAAATTGAGCAGTGCGTTTGTCTGACTGGAGTGAAAATTTTGAATTAGTTATAAATAAATAGGTAAATACTGAGAGGATCCTCAGTCTACGGTTAAACCTTTACTTTATCTGTTTTCTTTTGTCTATTCCAATATAAAACAATAACTGATTCTGTACATTCTGACAGGTCTGACCCTTTTCTCAGACATAAACTACAGATGCATCAGAGCTTACATAATCTGCTTACTCGGAGTGTGTTGGGAGTCTCGTTTGTTACCACTAGAGGGAAGCATGACTGTGGCGTAGGTCGTCTAATGAAGTGAAGTGCTGACTCACTGTCAGAGAGACCTGCAGCAAAATAAAAAACCCGTATGAGGTATCTTCACACTGTTACTGTAGAATGTTACACACAAACACAGCTGATTGGACAGGTAGTAACTACACCAAAGTGCAGTGTTTTTGAAAAATAAGATATGAATCTTTTTAAGGGGCCTGTTGAAATTTGAATTCGGCATACTAATAGACGAAAACACCTTTAAGAGCATGCCTGCCACGTGTTAAATTGGTGATAATTACAGTTAAAGGAAGGTTCAGCCTGACTTGTAAGGCCCAACAGAAGTTGGTGTGGACCTCCTTATTATCCCCTCAGTGTGGTGCTGACAGTGTATGCTGAGACGCCCTCTGCTACACACTGGAATGTGCCAAGCTCAAGGTTAACCAGGAGAAAAGCTCAATGAGGAGTATTTCTCTGAGAGGAAACAAGATATTTTAAAGCTGCTCTGTATTCTGTCTCTGTCTTTATCAGTGTGTCCGTGTGTGTGTGCATGAAACACATTTGAACTTGAGAAATTCTGTTTTAATATTTTACAGATTATTCTAATAAATCGTCCACGTCCTCCACATGAATCCTGAATGGTGACTGAGAGGGAACAGGAGTGACTGACTCGAGTGGTCTCATCCTGTTTCACTTAGAAATCCTGCCAAACTGAGTGTTCAATCTTTTTCATAAAAATGTATAAATTGTCCTTGTGTCACGGTTTATTATCATACTCAAACTGTCTGATTCAGGTTCCGTAACTTTCCGACGCAGAAGCTCTGACAAAACAGTGAAGCTTGTTTTTGTTCAGACTAATTGAATGTATCTACTTTAAGTGGCAATATAGAAAATATGCTGTGCAATAACATATATCCTGGTGCGTGGATGCAATGATTATAGTCTGAGGCAAAATCACGAAGGAAATTAAGAACATCTCTTATGCAGGTTTTTTTGGTGAGCATTACATTTATAAACAGTTAACTGCTTGTCCTCTTAACTCACTGCTACTTTGCTTATTCTAAGTGACATATACACTTAATGTAGCTGAGCCTTTATGATTAACAGTGAAATCAGTTCATCAATAAATTAATGTAAAGCCAGAAAATGTGTCAGTGCACTGCAGTTCCTCTTGCTGATTTAACACTTTGCACTGAAACGTCCACTCAGCCGTTAGTTTAGAGTTTCTAGTTTAATAGGTACACCTAGCTGAAGCTAATACAGTCCTTCACGTGAAGGTTTGTTGAACTTTATGAACATTTCGGTTATCCAAACAGATATTAAAAATAAAAAAAAGCACCTGTGAGTAGAATGCAGTAGAATTTAACAGCACCACAAACATCCTCCAGCCACCATCCTTCACCACACAGGTGAACCAACACCTCTCTAGAACAGTTTAACAGAAAATACATTATAACATAACCTTCATGAAGGAGGTATTTACTAAATTGGTGGTTGTCACTTAAAAAAATGTTAAATACATAGCCTTCATTTAGCTCACCTAGCTTGCACTCAACAGACATTTTTCACAGCAGCCACTTGGACATGAAATAGTAAACACAGGTGTTATCTATGATACTAAGGTTCAGTTCCATTCAGCTCACACAGAGTCAGGGTGCTGCTGTGCTGCATGCTGGCTCACTCGAAAGTCTCTGCTGCACTAAATGGAACAGAACCTTCATTAGTATCATTGGTAATACCTGTGTTTACCTTGCTAAGTCATGTCAGAATGACCTGCTGTGGAAATATTCAGCTACAAGTAATAGCTGAAAAGCAGGGAGACATAATGTGACATAATATTATGTAAATACCAAAAAAAAAAAAAAAAAGACAAAAGAAAAATATTTCCAAGACAAAAGGCTGACAGGGAGAGTGCACATGACATAATGGATAACTTTAGCTTCAAACATTCCTGGACACACAAAGATGAGATAAAAGCTTAGTGTGAGTAAATGAAAACGACTTGAAGTGGTGTTAATAATCTGTGTATTTAACAATGTATGCATAATTCATTTAAATAAAGAGTGTGATAAATGTACTAGCTAGCTTAACCTCTGCATCACGCTAAGCTAACGTTAGCTTGTTACTAGCATCGATTGTCAATCATACTACAGTTTGTTCAAAGCTCAACTTAATCCACCTATTCACAAAGAATTCAGATTTTACTTACATAAAATAACAAAGCGCATTTAGCTGTATTTTGTCATGTTTACGTACAGTATCAAACTGTTTGGATTATTGTTGTTTATTTAGTTACTATAGTTTGATTTAAATACATTAAAATATGAATTGAGGCATAGTTCTTTTTATTTTGAACTGTTTTTTTAATCTTCAAAATGACAATACAATAATTTTTGACGGCACACACTCACTGAAGCGCTCTTATTTTGATATCCCCCCCCCTCCTCACCTCTCAGCATCCTCCTCACCCTCCGTCCCCCCCTCCCCATCAGACTCCTCTCCTCGTTCGCACCGGTAGTTGTCATGGCGATGGAGTCAGCCTCGGCGTCGGCTCCGGGGGCTGTTGCCATGGAGATCCCGGTGCGAGGTGCGCTCCCGGTGGTGGAGGAAGACGAGGGCTACAGCGCACCGCCGCCCGGGTCCGAGGAGCGACTACGGTACCGTCGAGGTGGAGGGAGACGCCGGCGCGGGGTGCCGTTCAACCGGGGCGGCTACTACATGCTGATAGTGATCGGGGAGATCGGCACGGAGCAGCAGCTGGACACCGCCAAAGCGCAGATAGAGCGGGGTGAGTGATGGACGAAGGTTATCTGTGGTTATCTGTTTGGCAGCTGTGGGTCAGTGTGCGGCTTTAGGATGGAACACAAATCTGTAAACATGACCAGGAGAGAAATGTTTTGACGCAATATAATAGTATCCATAGGTAGAAGCGTTTGCTGCAGCATTGCACCATGGGACAGCACGCATTTCCCTCACCCACTGTGAACTATGGCTGAAAAACTGCAGACTCAAGTTGTAGATGCAGCAGGCGTGTTTGTACTTCAACAGAGCTGTGTTTTTTGGCACGCAGCCTGACAAGAGCTGTGACCTGACACCACCAATCAGTTTATGAATCAATAATTAAACACAAACATGTATTTTCACCCCGCACAGTACATGTGTTGAAACAGCTATAAAAATGCAGTTTGCATCTGAGCAGTGGTGTGTGTGTGTGTTTGTGTGTGTGCACGCGTGCGAATACAGTGTGTATGGCTGTATTCTGGAAGGGTGTCATGTACCCGCAAACTAGTAAACAAACAAAAATCTGCTGAGCAATGAGAACACAACAACTTCACAGATATTCTTAAATAGCTTTCTGTTGCCTGCAGGACCCTTATTTCGTCACACTTGGGCATCATTACTCAGCTAAATATCTCAGGACAGTACAGTACAGTTCAGACCCTGGTTCTCTTGAGGAATTGCAGCAGGCTGCAGTCACTCAGTCAGTGTGAAGTTTAGGGATGTAAAGGGAATGTCCAGCAGTTATGAAAGATGTTGATGTGTGCACACTCAGTAGTACGCCATTCAGCAATTTTCTGCTGTGTCGTTGTCCGTCAAGCTGTCCTCTGTCCAGATGATCAATCGCCCTTTTAGATGACAGTCGAGCCCTATCCACTCTCTCTGACCTCCTCTTACCACCAAGAGGGACCTGACAGCTCTGCTGCTGTGTGGCAGGCTCAGTATCACACCCCCTCAGCTCATTAGCTCATCGATTCCCTTGCCCAGGTCTGTGTTTTAAGTGTGACTCAGTGTGAATGACCTGTCACTGACTCCCATTACATGTTAGCCACAGGGTCCTTCAGTAGGCCTGCAACAAGTCATCAGTGTTGTAGTCAAACAAGACATGACAACACATTGAAGTCTTTTATATTGGGACAGATTTGATTTGATTTCCTTAACATCTCTCCGGTGCTGCACATAATTATTTTTTCATTATTGATCAAAGCACATTGCATAAAAATTGGTATTTTTATGATTTAGCGCTCCCAGTTTCAGAGTGTGATCCCACTGTGGTAAATATGGACAGTTGGACACAAGTATTTGTTCTGATTACATCAATTATGATCAAAAACTAGCAAGACTCACTTGCTCACTCACTCTCCTTTTCTCTTCTTAGCTTCCTCCATTGTACTCTTCATCTCTTCTCCTCTGCCATTATGTCCATAGAGACTGCTGAGCCTGGCTACGTTGCCCACTTACCCAACACCAGCTCTGTTCCGTCAGCCCCACATCAACATGATTAATATCTATTATTTTGTGTTAGAAAAGTTACATAATGTCTTTTTAAGCTTAATGAATTTTCCCAAAATCCAATGTGATGTCTTGAAATTGCTCATTTTCTCTAACCTAAAGCGGCAGCTAATTGTTCCATTGTGTCATTGTATCTTCAAAGTGCTTGCTTTATTTTCTTATTACTGTTTTATTATCCTGCAAACATTTCAGAAACTGGAACAGGGGAATGTTTTGCATTACTGCTTGAAAGTCAGAAATCAATTTCCTGTTGCTGACTAATCAATTCATTTGTGAAAGTTAATAGTTTTAGTTCCACTCCAAAACACAAAGGTACTAGTTTACAAGCAGAGATGAGCTGCAAATGCTCAAATGCTCATATTTAAGAGCCTGTAACCAGTGAATGCTTGATGCATGATGAATAATTTGTTTTCATTATCGTCATTTGAAACACAAATTATTTGCCTTATTGTGTCATCATCAAATAACAACAACAATAATAATAAGTATGCTATTTTGTCTTTGCCATTAGTGAGATCTCTGTATTTGAGAGTAGACACTCTGCGCTGCTTTCTTGGGACTATCAGGAAACATGAAATGTGTTAACATCACCAGGAACAAGGTTTAATGGCACTCTTATGTTAAAAAGTCATTAATGACAGCTGGTTTTTGCACTCTTTAAGCCGTGGGATAACCTCAGCTCAAGGCTGCAGGAAGCCAAAGGAAAAGTCTTTCACATGTTTATTTTTTAACCTATGGCTTAATAATGGCTGCAGGTTAATGATTCACACTTCAAAATTAGAAAATATTTATCCTCAAAGAGCAAATGATTTAAATGTCTTCTGAGATGATCTTAACCTCGACAATGTAAAAGATTTCTGAGGCCTATTCCCTGCACCGTGTATTTGTTCCATACTGTGTGTTTTCTTATAGTGTCCCTGCACCAAATCACCATTGTTCCTGGAAAAGAGCATGACTGCTCCTGAGAAAAGAGGCTGATCAAACATCACAGACACGTCCTGAGCTTGTTTTTACCAGAGGTGCTGGGGAAGAGTGTGAGGACCAACACCTTCTTAGTTTTAGCAGATCTGCAACCTGCAGACACATACAATAAAACAGAAAATGTATGCGACTGGGGCTCTCACCTCAGACACCATCGATACACCATGCCTGAACCCCGGATTCATATTTTTTGTGGGATATAGCATCGAAGCAGTGTTAGAGCACCTTCACACAGACTACTGTAGCTGTTCTGCAGCATTAAGCAGCCATAATCCTTTGGCTGCGTCTCAAAGTAGGAAATCATGAAGTATATTACACAAAGTGCAGTAAAGGCGTCATTCAGTACTTGATGAGGTATTAAGAACATATTTGTATTAATACTGTTATAGCAACAGTAGCATTCATTTAGACCTCCTCTCTTGTAGGTTTGGAATATGACTGCAAAAAATGTAGTTTAATTAGAGTTTACTGTTTTGCCCTTCACAGAATCCTCTGTGGTCATCTTGAATTATGACAATCAAGTCAAAGTTTCACATTGGACAAAAAGTATTGAAATGTCAACATAACAAACATTTTACAGTGTGTACAATTTAGTGGCATCTAGTTGTGCAGTTTCTGATTGCAACCCCATCGCTTCACCCTCTGCTTGCTAGTGTGAAGGAGAAACTATGGCAGCCGTGAAACTCTAAACTTTAAATTAAAAACCCCTTTCTACAACCAGTACTTAGTTTGTCCATTCTGAGCTACTGTAGAAACATGGCAGGTCAACTTGGCAGACTTTGTGAAAGAGGACTGACGGTGTTTGTAGATATAAATGTCTCAATCCAAGGTAACAAAAACATAATAATTCTTATTTTCAGGTGATTATACACTAATTAAATACACTAATTAAATATATAGTTGTAAATATAATATTCCCTTTCTCCTGTATACTGTAAATAGAGCCATCTAAATCCAACACACTAGACCTTTAAGACGACAACAGAGAAATGTTTGATAGTAAAAAGACTGTATGAGTGAGTGTCAGATTTAATATTTTAATACTCACTTTACTAGCCATAGTCCGGTCAAGGTCTTATTAAATAAATGTTTGATTCTCCTGTCTTTTTCACTCACTTCATTCACCGAGTCTGCATGTCGCCACAAATATATCAAATAACTGAATATTTCAGTCCAATTGCTACATAGATTTCATCTCTATGTCATTTGTCCAAGTAAGCTTTTAAGTGTGATGTCGCCTTCTGGTGCGCCAACCTGTAATCGACTCATTATTGCCCCCTGAAGCTGAAGAGCAGAAAACATCCACTGCGGCTAAAGTGCATGAGAACTGCACTTAGTGAGTGTTTTCTCGCCTGTCGGTCATAAAGTGCTAGCTTTTCAATCGGAAGTATCAGTGAGCATTTCCATCACAGTGTGATTAAGAAGCTCCCAGGCTGGGCCATCATTATATATGCATATTGATGTGCAAGTCTGGGTCACTTTGAACAGATACAGCAGACAACTAAAAAGTGAAAAAAAATCTGTCTTAGAGAGTGAGTTTGTTGGATTACTTAAACTAGTGTAGTGCTGTGAAGTTATTATTTTTTATAGATGACTCTGTCAGTTTTTAATTAAATTATGTACTCTATTAAATGTCAGAAAATAAAGATTTTTTTGGCGGACAGCACAAGAAAGATGATATACCGGAGATAAAGCAGGAAATCAACAAATGCTTTGCTTTCTTGCTTTAGAAGTTAATTAATAAAATGAATAATTGACTAAATAATAATACATTTTTGGTTGATGCACTAATTGACTAATCATTTCAGCACTAAACTGTAGTCATGTTTACGGATTGGATGCTAACAGTCTTTGTATCTTAATGATTTTAGATGACAAAGCATCAGCATCAGGGGTTGACATTTTCATGTACAGAAAGACGTTTGTAGCTGAATTTTTGGAAAAGTTCATAAGAATGATATAGCATTTCTTGGAACAGCCTGCAGTCTGCAGTGAGAGAACAGTTTTTCCACACTTAAGGACATAACAAGGTCTTCAAAGTATTTTTGTGAAAGAGGAGATTTTAGCAGAGGGGTTTGGATTTGGAAAAAATGAGATTTATCTAATTTCTTGCTCTCACTGAAAGAATCCACAAGTGGGTAAGATGGGAGAGGTGGGTGCATGCACTGATCTGACGAGATCTCTCTGAAGTTTGACTCTGCGGGACTCAATCAGTGGGATCTGATAAGGCTTGTGTGTGTGTGTGTGTGTGTGTGTGTGTGCATGTGCATGAGGGAGCGATGCTGATCAGTTCATTACTGCGTCATTTCTACTGATCCAGTGAGCTTGAAGAAGAATTAGTTTTCATGTTTAGTACGTCGTGTTTACTTGAGCATTGATGAGCTATGAAACATTTTATGATGATTAAAATGATGATACGCAGTATAAGACTGATTAATGGTTCACAACTATGTAATAACAATGTAGTAACTATTTAATACATATAGGCTAATATTGATATTACATGTCCTTCTCTTTTGTAAAAAAGCATCTGTATTAACAAATATCACTGATCATTCATACACACTAATATACATCAACCACTTTCTTTTCTAAATTAATTTTGACATCAACAATGTCTGTGTGAAATTTTGAAGATGCCACATGTAGTGATGAACACAGAGAATGATCACCTGACTGCAGTTTCTCTCTCTACACAGCTCACTGTTTTGGTTTTCTAGCCTGCAGCTTTCCTGTTTTCAGTCAGTGTCACCGCCCTCATCAGAGCTGTTTTCAGAGCAGAGCTACCTGCATAGCACCACATTTCACAGACAAAGTTAGTGACTAGCTGGTGAACATAGTGGAGTATTTAACAGAGAAAACCAAATAGTTTTGCTATTGCTTGGTCTTGAGTTGTTCATCAAATGAGAAAAGGTAAAGACAGTATCTCCACTATGAACAAATTAACATTTTTATGTTACATGCCCACATGTCAGTTATTAGACTGGGCCTGTGGTCGTATAGCGGGATCACTGTGGTGATACAGTATGATATCAGTGTCTTTTGAGGTTATACTGATATGAGAAATGCATGTTGAGCTTTGTGCTCATCGACCTTCCCTGAAGCTTAAACGGTGTGTTGGTCAAGTTGAAGGGAGAAGGTGAGAGCAAGGCAAGATGCTGCAGCAACATCTGGTAAAAGGTTACCTCAAATTGACTAAAACAGCACAGGGAGTGTTACTAACTTGTGTGCTAAATGTCTGTTGGTGCCCCAGGTTCATCAGATGCTTCACTTTCACTAATGTCTGTCCTTCCCTGCTTCACGTTGTTTGTCCTCAACCAATATTTCTCTTCCTTCCTGGCAGGAATTCGATCCTGGGACGTCGACCTCAAGTGCTGTGACCTTGATCAGCAGCTGCAGCTGTTTATAACTCGTCACTCCGCCCACTTCTCCTCCGAGGTCAGAGGTCAGTGTGATATAGTGCTCGATGGACCAATGATGGGCACATTTAGGTTTCCTTATTCTGAGAAAAAGGTTCACTGTAGAGACAGTACAGACAACAACCACTATGAAAGCTAAATATACATCTGTGTATGTTTTGTTTTCTGACCTGAGACATTGTAGATATGCTAATTCTGATCAAGTGAACATTCTGGTGGATATATGTGCTTCTCCTGCCACAGGAAGGCATGAATTGCAAATTATAAGCAACTGACAAAACAGGTCTTACTTTATCTTGAGTATTCTTTAGTATCAACCATCTAAGGCAAGCTAGACTGAGTATGAGTATACAGTTTTCTGATGATGATTTTATGGAGTTTGAATCTCAGTTTTGTCAAAGAGTCAGTTGCTGCTATTTGCAGCTACCAACTCCTATTATATTCACCTAATTCATGTTTATTTTTACACTGGAAATTTGCTTATTCAATCTAGGCTGTAATGTTTAATTTAAAAGTTCTTTATCTAATTCATAGTTTAAAATCAGCAAATTTATGGCTGTCATAATAATTATTATATGTGACAAATTCATTATTGAGATACGAGTAAAGAATATAAAAAATATATATATATAAAGGAAAAAAATATATAAACTCATTTATTTTTAATTAAACCATCACAACAACACAATTTATTATTGTAGGATGATTGACAGTAGTAAGTTTAGTAGACATTTAATCCCCCTGCATTGCATCAAAGCTGAACTGTGTATAATCACCATGGTGATGTGCAGTGAGCTGTGGACCTGCAGCAGGCGTGTGTGTGTGTATGTGTGTGTTGGCCTGCCTCTGGTGTCTATGTGATGTAATGATTTAAGGCTCAGAGCCCAGTGTGAAAGTATAACAGATGCTGAATAGGGAATTATTTAGAATGATCTGCCAGGTAAGGGCCTGATAGGATCAAACACACACATAAATATGAGGTAATAGACAACCATAGGATAGGTTCTTACTGCATACTGGTGGCAAGTGTTAAGCAGCAGCAGTCAGCAGAAAATGACACAGCATTTTTCAACACAATTGTTAAACGAAGCAAATGCCTTCAGAGGAATTGAACAGACAAACTCCTGTGAAACAATAAACATTATTAGTATCCTCTGTCCATCTGTCATCCAGTCTGTCCTCCTGGGTTACTTTGATAGAAACGCCTCTCCTTTGAACCAAAGTGAGTCAGCTTCATTTGTGCTTACTACTGCTGTTTATTGATACAACTGCTGATAAAATGTCCAGATATTTTGGTGATTGATTCCCTCAGGTTTGCTCCACCTGCAACACATTAGAGCAACATGAATTTTAAACACAGGACGATGGGAACATCCTGTGTTTTTCTCGGGACTAAACATGTTTTGATAGATAATTCTTGTGACGCGTAATGAATCTTGGTTGCATTGGTATTGCTTTGCGAGAAGTTGTATTGATTTGTAAATATTTGATTTCTTCTTGATTTTCTTATTCCTTGTCCTGTTATGTAAAATAGCATGGTGGCATAGTGGTGAGGCAGGACGCCCTGTAATTGTTGTTTCAGTGTCCAGTGACCTTAAGCATCATCACTGCAGACATGACGCTGAATCCCTTTGCAAATAAGCAACATTTTACCAAAATTATGCAGTTTTCTTACTGCCCTTTATAATGAAGGGATATTGACATCTTGGTGACGTTGGTGTTTCTGGATTTTCTCTGCACAGTGTTTGACAGTGTAGAGGATGAATTTTCTGTGTAACTACGCATGTTGAAGTTGATGGGAGTGGTATTCAGTCAGTTGCTTTCTTGCAGCCTCACCACTGGATGCCACTAAATTATAGAAAGTGGATCTTTAGGTTTGCCTAAATTGCCTAAGATAAGCTACTGGTCATACTAGACCAAATAAGGCTTGGGTTGAACAAAGGTGCCTTATGAAGCTTATTCAACCTTTTCAGTTTTACCTCAAAATAGATGTAGATAGATATCATTATGAAGCACGTCTTGTGTAATCCTCAATCCTCTGTATATTTGTATTGAATATGCGTATATACAGTACATGGTGTTAAAAAGTAACAGTGTTCTTCTCCAAACCGATACAAGATAATTGAAAATGCCTCATCCCTTTTTAAGGCTGGGAGGTAGCTGAGGCTGAAGGACCAATAATGGAGGCAGGGAGCATTGATTACACCCCTCGTTTTTCAGTACAGCACACAAGGCAGATCGATAGCACTTCAATGGAGAGCAATCCGATGGCTGCAGTGCAGAAATAGATAAGGGGATCACATTGCTTTGGGTTGGCGGAAAAAAATTCTATTGTGGGAACAGTCCTTCACCTCCACTCAGCTGGTTTTGACAATTAGGTGATAGGGTGAAGGAGAGCTGATCGGATCACTGAAGTCTGGGTGAATAGAGTGGATCGATCATGCACTGCTTTCTCTCTCAGCTAATTGAGATGCTCTTGGGTGCCCAGTTTAGGTTTTAGTAATGGAATGATATTAGACTCTTGTTGTATGACTGTGTGAGTCAAGTTGTTGCATGCCAAGCAAAATCTTTTTTAAAAATAAATATTCCTGTAAAAGCTATGGCTGATATCTTCAATTCTATAAATATGGACATGTATTTGTTCTGATTGCATTACTTATGATCAAAAACTAGCAAGTCGACAACTTTGCTAACAGCCAAACATAAAGCAAGGTCAACAACGCAAGACATAGCAGCAGCTAATATTACTTACTAGTCCAACAGGAAGAAGCCCAGATTTAGTCCAGACAGCGTCTTGCTTGTCTCTATAAATTACTTTCTCGTTTGTGTCACTGACCCTTTCTTGTTTCAGTTTTTTTTTTTTTTTTTCTTTGTTTAAAGCTCCACGGTGTTAAACCAGTATGAAGGGACATTTATCCTGTAATTCTTTTTTTCTTTTATTTCTCTGGATGCACATAACTTTTCCACTTATGAATGTATTGTTTTCTCCACACTGGCAGTTGTTAGTTAATTGAAGGAGGGCACAGTTTATGGAGGTGTTTAGGGATGTTTGATTTTAAATTTAGAATTTATTTCCAAGGCTGTCTGCCTATAAAAAACGCTTTTTAGCTGTGTCATGATAGCAAAGACTGAAAAACAGCTCTTCAGTTTAAAACGTTGCCAACAGACAAGGTCGTCTGACTATGACAAAGCTTGGATTAATGTTCAAAATGAGATTTGCAGTCACCCCGTGTTAATGCCACCTGTCTCCACTTGTCAACTAACTAGAGTAATTAATTCTCAGCTTGTCAGCTTCAACATTTCTAAGCATTGTTAATATTTAAAATTACACAAGCTGTTCAAATCTAACCACAATTGTAATTATATCAAATTCAATTTCTAAGGCCCTCTGTACTTGTGCAGAGTAAGAAAACATTTTTTTCGTTTTGAATTGCAGTAGCTTTGCACAAGTTCACAATAATGCTTATACACTGCGAGTCATCGGTGCGATTTTACGGGATAGATTTGAATGATACCAAAGATAAGATTACTGCTGGGTCCAAAACACTGCTGTTTGTTTGTTTGTTTGCAGCTTTGTTTCTGGTCTGTTTTTATCTCTGCTCAGAGATCTCATTTTAAACCCTCAGAAACCGAGCCTAATACAGAACAATTGCGTACGTTACTGTTGTGTTTTCATATTTCTTTCTAAGTTCTGTATCATTTTCATGGAGCATACTGGTGGTTTGGGTTCGTTTTATACAAAATACTAAATGGAATTTACTAACTAGCTTTCTTTGTAAGCTTTATACATTTCAAATGTAGATTTTAATCCAGACAACAATGCTGGGACACAACTGAAAATGAGCAAATATATTACAGGTAAGTCAGGAAAAACGTATTCATAGATTGTTTGTCATAGATCTATCAAAGATGTAAAATTCAAGGTTTCCATAGTGATCGTTTTCTATCTGCTGGGTTCATTTAGGAGGCGAGTGATGAGTGCTGACTGCAACAGCCCTACAGTCAGAAACACTATCACAATATCAAGTAGACCTGCTAACATTTGGCTGACAAAACAACATGTCAGAGACTGAAAGATGATGCAGGTGTTGATTTAAAGAGAAGCCATTAAATATGTTATCAGTGATATGATTCAATTCAAACACTGTTCATGCTGGATTTATAGTCACTTCACTTTTACATGAACTTGCCACCATAACAAATGTTACACAGTGACCCCTAGTGTTGAAATAGTGTAATGCAGCGATGACTTCATATTTCTGGACAGGGACTGTGTCTGTCTGCCTGAACTCTCTCACTCGTCGAAACACATGAAGAGCTCACAAACCTAAAAGCACTCGTCCTCTGTGACGCTCAGCAGCCGACGTACCTACTAATGCATGCACACGCACACAGGCCTGCCCACACAAATACCCAGATGAGGACCGGGCGAGATTGGCCATGGATTAGTGTCAGCGATTTACTCTGATTAACCCTCCCACACTGGACTCACAAAGGTGTGTGTGTACTGTATGCATTTTGTGTTTTGTGAGTGCTGATTTGTCAGTATCACTTGGTTTCCTTATTTCAGACATATCATATCACTGAAAAGCCAGTGTCCCTACATGAATGCTTCCCAGACATTTCCAGGAACTCAGTTGAGCTTCTTGTTTGGGAAATCTTCTGTTGTCTGGTTTGCTTTTAAAGAGTCTTTTCTTAAGCTTTCTGAGTTTTGGAGGGGAACGAAGTGAATGCCTTGACAAAAAAATCCCTTTATCGAAAAATAGGGACAGAAAGCAGTGGGGAAATGAGGTCTTTCCTTGAATTCTTACCAGTGGGGACATGTACCTACTTTAGGTGCTTTATTTAGTGTTTTCATTTTGACTCAGCAGAGCGTTTGTTTGGTACTTTGCTCCCGTGTGTGTCTCTTTAGTATTTGTTTTGTACATGCTCACTGTAACACTGCAGGTTTTATACAGTACGATCAGCATGGTTCACAAGTTCACAACATATTGAAAGTCTTTTTAAATGGCATACCTGAGAGGTTCAGTTAAAATGTTGTCATCATTTATAGCACGAGGATACTAAATATTAGAAACACCTCTGTATAATGCAATATAATTCAACAGCAACACAAGCTGCAATCTGAAAGCTAGCCATAAAGTTGAATTAACACCTCTCTAAAGCTGTTCCAACAAAAACATTATAACCTCCATTGAAGTAGTATTTATTGCTGGGCAGTAATATTAGACTGCACTGGTTTTTGTTCGACGTTCATTAAAAACTGGTATATTTAGCATATTTGTTTTTACAGATTAAAATGCTCCAGAAAACTGCACATGTAGACTACAGCACTAATAATATACAGTATCTAGTGGCTTGCATATGCTATGACTATCCAAGATGTTTGTAAAACACATTAAATACAGTACTGTGAATGCTAAGCAGGACTATACTGTAGCAGCAGTCGGCTGATGGGAAACAGGCTTTAACGTCCCAGAGGTCCAGAGATCCTTTGAAGTGAGATCACGTCTTTCTTTTCCCTTCCTTTCTCTCTATCTCTCTCTCTCTCTCTCTCTCTCTCTCTCTCTCTGTGGGCAGAGAACGGGAGAAGTAAAAAGAATCAGTGGGATAAACTCTTGGTGTAATCATTATGTGTGGATCCTCCCTCCTACACACACACACACACACACACAGGTTGAACTCAGTAAGATGGCTGACTCAGGCAGGCTACAGACATTCAATCTCTAAGAGGCTTCCAGAACTTTCTGCAGTATGTGTGTTTTATAATTCTGCAGCTCATTCATAAAGGCAGTCATTTTGCTAAGATTAGAGTTTCTTTTGTGATTTTCTGAGTGGATCTGTGACCTCCTAAACCAAAAGTGCACATATACCCAATGAATGAATGAATAGAGGAGACTCCAGCTTGAAGCTCTGGCTTCTAAATTAGACAAATTCTTCATAACATGGACCGTCGCTTGTGTGGATGTAAAAATTATGTGGGTGTAGATGTAAAAACAGTGTTGTTATTCCATTAGAAAACTAATTCTATTTGTTTCTCATGAGTTTCTCTGAGCCTGATGTGTGTGCAGCAGTTACGGAAACACACACTCTGGAGGCCCATGGCATTGTGTGACGTGGATGTGGTGAAGGTGAGAGTTGGCCCAGGGGCAGCACACAGTGATTTAAGACTCACGTTCAATCATGGAGCCAATTTGCTCATGCGCCTGGGGACTGTACCTTTTCATGCCTGTTGCCGTAGTGACCTCTCCATCCCTGCCTGAGTGGGATGACATGTGGAAGACCTAAAGGCATCAAAGATGAAAGGTTAAAAAGGTCACATGCCCTTTTTCAATACATCATCACTGAGGTCAAAGAAGCCAGTGGCTAGTGTAGGATGGACAGAACACATGCTGAAAATGAAGACGAGACATTGTGTTTTTCTTTTGTTCCATAACTGAATGAAGTTTGGCTGATGTTGGATGTTGGATTGGAACTGATAATGAAATAATTTCTGAAATATCTGGTGGAATGTGAAGTCACTGAATAGTACATTGTTTTTTGGAAAATGTTTGACTTAAGCAGCTCCCATCATAAAAGAGTGTTGTTGTCCCAGAGTTTTGAGAAGTTAACAATGAGCCCTACTCATACAGGATCAAGATTACAACCATGCAAGCAGGTTTGTGAGGCTGTACTACAGCACAGTGATCATGTTAGCTAAATACTAACATGCTCACATTGACACCTTTTTTTTTTAAGATATTTTTTTGGCCTTTTTAAGCTTTGTTTTTTGTTAGAGACAGCTGAAGGAATGTGTGGAGAGAGATGGGGAATGACATGCAGGAAGGAACCAGGGGTCAGACTCGAACCCTGGGCTGCCGCGGCAAGGACTGAGCCTTTGTACATGGGGTGGCTGCTCTAACAACTGAACTAAACACCTCAACACATTGACACCTTTTAACATGCTGATGTGAAGACCATGTTCATGTCCATCTAAGATGCAATTCAAGTGATTAAACTGAAATGACATTTCCCTTGGGTCCCTTGTGTGGATAATTCAAACCACTGACACTACCAGAATAGATTAATAACCCCATATGTTCAGGGAACTGAGAAAACATTGACAGTATAATTTGTAGACAGAGCCTTCAGTCTGCGAGGTGAAACCATGTGTCTTAAAGCTGCATTATTTCTAAAGGCCAGCAGGGGGCAGCTCCATTGGCTGCAACAGATTGTGAGAAGTCCTGAGGAGAAATGAGCCTACTTTTCACTTCAGGTCTTGTTCCGTCCAGCACAATGTTCATTCTTCTAAATTGTGGTCCCATTTGGAGTAAAATAGACAATAAAGCATGGTATGCTTGAGGGCATGACCACCTTGTAATTGGCAAGTCATTTTCAGTGGGTCTGTCCAGTGCAATATACCGGGCTCAGGAAATTCAGATCAAACTAAGTGATCAAATATGAATCAAGATTCTCTTTCTGCATTGCCTGTTTCTCACCATAATTGTTTTCAGAATTTTTTCAGTGCTTGTTCAGCTGTAATCCGATAAGGTTTGTGACGTGACAAGTCATCCATTTTATACAGCTTGAAATGAAACAAAACAAAGTGCAGCCCAGTTCACAAAACCAGCTCCGTGCATTCCTCCAAATGCGGCCATTTCTGTCTCAAAAAAGCAAGATGGTAACGTCTTTAATGCCAAAATGGGTGTCCACAAACCAGTTAGTGATGTCATGGTGAGTTAAAGGTGGAAAAGGAGAAAAATACCTAACAAAAGACAGCACAACACTTAATACCCCAAACAAAGAGACCTGAAAACCTGTTATATTCTCTCATTCTGACCCTTACCTGTACTGTCCTCCCTAACAACAATCTATGCAATATAGCAGCAAGGTTAGCCCTAAAGATGAGAGGTGATCTGGTGGAAAGATGAAGTTGTGCACTGTTAGCTTCTGTGAACATGGATTTATGCTATAGCCACGACAGCTTGTAGTATCTTGGCTCAGGGTCCATATTAAATATTCATGCAGCTGCAGCTACTAAATGCATGGCTTTAGGTAAAAATGTGTCTATTAGGATTTTAAAGATTGTTGGTATTTGGGGCTTCAGTCTGTTGGGGGATTTTTTTTCTTTTCAACATTTAAAAAAAGACACAATAAGTAAATAAAAACATTAAATCCTACCTCCATGAAGGTTATGTACAATCTTTATCTTTCTGTTATTTAGCCTCACTGATGTGAATGAGTAGGCAAAATAATAGAATGACCTGTAGTTTATGTAAACTGTTGATGGCCTCTGTATTTTAAATGGATAGAGTTGACTTAATCATGAAGGAAGCATTCATTGCAGGACTGTTGCATTATCTCATACAATAAGCTCAACTTAATAGTTAGTACTGAGGTCAGAGGAAAGGGCTGTCTCACTCCCTCAACACTACAGATAGGTGCATAACATAGAAGCCTCTTAGAGTCAGATAAGAATGCTGAGCCACTGAGGGTCAACATATTTCCTTCTTTGTACAATGATGGACATTTGACAAATACCTTATACTGTAAATATGAGTATGACCTTTTATGGACATAGAGACGTTGTGGTGCTGTGATAAAGATAAAATAAACGAGCCAGAGAGAAATCAAGGCGGCATCATGTCATGACAAGTATTGATAAATCCTCCTTTCTCTGAACTGACCATTGATTAATAAAATTCTCCACAACACTAATCATCTGTTAACACTCAACCTGTGCTCAAGTGTTAGCATTGAGATTTTAATAATTACTTTTATACTTCAATTCAGCAAATGGCCAATCTCCCAAAATCTTTTGAAGTAACTTTTAAAGTAGAAAGACTGGCTAGAAAACTTCTCTTTTTGTGAGTGTATGTGCACATGCATGGACTTTAGAGTGCCGTATCTAGCTAAGTAGTACTTCAGTTGTTCCTCTTATCGTGTCATGTCCCTTCTCCCAAATCTTCCCCGTCTACTTACATCCAGATAAATGCTTATCTGGAAGTGAAGAAACCCCTTCTCCTTCCCCTGTAAGCTGCTGCTCACTGCTGTTTTGCATTTCTTGAACTTTGTTCTCATTTCAGACTTAAAGGAATATTTTTACACCCAAAATCTGAGCAGGCTTTAATTTCTTTTTAAAAAATCCCTTCTATCTCCTTCCTCAGGTCTTATATCATTTTTGTTCCCGACACCTTCCCTCTCCAACATGATTGCTCCCAAGTCACAGCAGTATTTGCTCGGAGCTCTGAAACTCATATGAGTTGCTTGTAAGGCTCTCCATCTAAGATCCCATCTCAGTCATGCTGAAAGGTACTTATCAGTTTTAAATGTGGAAGTGAGAGGGGAAGTCTCATATGAAGGCACTAACAAGGAATTATCCACATAGATTAGGCAGCTTTACATTCACTCTGCTCAACTGAGGCCTTAATAACAGCTTTTAGTCCCACCTTACAGAGACTGCTGACATGTAGTGCAGTGATGACATGTCTAGGTTATGACCTTCAGCTGCAGGCACTCATCTCTATCTATCCCTTACATGTTAAACACCAACATGTTAATCTGCTGACAGCGCTTGTTGTCTTCAGGTTTGTTTGTCTCTTTAAAGAAGAATGGGCTGTCCACCCACCATTTTTATTTCTTTGAGCAGACAGTAGTATAGCCACAAGGGAAATGCGTGAGGGGGAGAGACGGGAAAATATGATCTGACAGGATTCAAGCTGAGGGTTAAGTGTGGCCCGGTTGTGGTTCCACTCACTGTTGTTGTGGTAAATAAAAAGGTGGAGAGGTTATTACATCCATGTGTAATTACAGAAAAGTCTAAATCTGTGCTTTGTATTCTGGGATTGATCACTGCTTTGAAACAGCTGAACCTTGAACTGTGGCTTGAAAAACAAAACTGGTATTGATAAATCAGGTTTGTGCTCTGTGGAGGAAACTGATCCAATCCAAAGACTGAAGATGAAATGTATTTATTCCACTTTGATGTTATGAAAGTTCATCATGACCTTTGACAGGATGTATGACAAAATTTGTTCTGTAAATAATACGATTAGTAAATAGGTGGGATTGATTGGAAATCATCAATCATAAGTGTGACTCATGATATCCTGAAATTCAATACCTTTATTTTGTAGATGCACTCTATCTGCTGAGCTTCATAATGACACGATCCTCTGAGGTTGTTCTCATCTGTTTACGTCAGTGAGATCACAAATATTAGACCATTCATTTTCCTTCATAGGGTGGCACAAGTAATAACAATAAAATCACAATTTTCATATTGTACTATAATGATTTGAAGAAGTTGCATCAAGTGGTGTATTTGCCGATTGCAAACCTCTTGTTTCACCCTCGCCTTCCAAGCATAAAGGAAAAATGGCGGCCCTGAAAAACATGAGAGGCTCATTACTATTCCTTCCAAGGTAACAAAAACATAACAGGTCTTAATTTCAGGTGATTATACACTAAAGAAATCAGAGTTATGAACATGTTATTTCATTTTCCATTTTCTTTCATCTTTTCAGTTGCCTGAAATCTGTCACACTAGACCTTTAAGACGTTTAATTTGGCTTGAAGTGATTTGACAAAATGCTGAAATAGATCTGAAAAATGGAATTGTGTGTGTGTTTACCGAGTGTATGTCTCCAAAACTAAACTAAACTGTTAAATTGATGAACTCTAATATATAATACTTCTCCAGTATTATATAGTAAAGTAAAAGTTCCATAATGTAGCACTCTGGGTCTGGCTTGTATGAATTTGTCACATCTTGGGTATAGTTTTATGTATCACACAATAATCATTCAATCATAAAATCTCATTCACATATAGCAACTATTCTGTCATACGGTGGTTTGAAAAAGTATTGATACAAACTGCCTGAGAATTTGAAGACTTTTAGTTTGACTCTTCCTCCTCATCATTCGTCTCTCGTCTCTTTATTGAAGGACATTGCCAGGCAGCTAGCTACTGTACAGCTTAGATTTTTACATGTACAAGCTCACACTAACCTGTGGTGTTTGTCATGTTGTACACACGGTTAAAAGAGCAGAACACTCCTCTAATAACTTTACTGTTTCTCACTTTTATGGCCCAGTTGTTCCGTCCTATTCCCATTACGAATCACCTCCTGCCTCTGAAATATTTCTTCCCATGTCAATCTCTGTGTCTGTCTTCAATGTTGGATGGTGAGAAGGAGACGTTTTCATCACTGTTAAGCTCTGCTTGATTGCCTTGAAGGAATCGATTGAGCACAGTGACAGCAGAAGTTATGGTTGAGCAGCTGGAAGCTCTTTTCCCCAGTGCTAGGATACTGTGTCTGCGCTTCATTTCCGCTACTTTCAGAGCTCCTGAGCTTGGCCTGTTTTTTTTAATACACTTGGTGTTTTCCTCTCATATAGGGCTGCACAGCAATTAGTCATATAAAAATCAACATTACTGTCTTCACTTGTGCACTTTCAGGATTGCGTGAGGTTGCTGTTTTTATTTAGTCCCAAACGGCTCCTTTACAAAGTAATCTGGTGCTGTGGAGAATCCAGGCGAGCACTTTCATGACAACACAGTCAGTATTCAGCTCACTGATTCTACACATTAGATCATTTGTGGAAAATCATTAATGAAAAGCATTCCACATCTAAATAATTCAGCATCATTTCCCACCTGAATATGTAATTATTTTTTGTCAGTTATTCTTCAGGCTGTGTCTCTAGTATTGATCAGTGGTTACCAATGTTGCTTGGGGGTGTTGAAGCTGTCATTTGCACAATTAACTTCTTAACCTTCAATGTCTTCAACACCGCCTCTCTGTTAGTGGCTTTAAATGGAGATGTAAATGTTTAACTCCACACTGCATAGAGTGCAGTGCATATTCATTATCAGCTAGCTGTAATAGACTTCAACATGTTGTAGGGAAGGCATCATTTTCTTACTGATCTCTTTTGCTGACCTACTTTTCTGTAATTGATGCCTGGCAACAAATGAACCACTTTATTTATACATTCTGTTTTTATATGGGAGCATACACAGCATGAGATGCATAGAATGTAAACAGAATAGAGCAGAGAAAGAAAGGAGTGCAACAAAACAAAGAAGTAAAGCACAGCTCCTCCTTTTATGACTTCAGCAGATGCTGTTCTTGTGTCAGGGGATCTACTGTACCATAGAAATTACCACAAAAAGTTCTGTGCATTTGGAAGCATGTGATTCAGTTCTGTTAGACCTTCACCTACAAGAGCTAAGTCATTGATCATCTTCATCCCCGTCACCGTGTGTTTATCATTGGCTGCTACAGCACTCAATGTAACCAGCATTTTAATTCTGCTGTGTAACTGTGTCCTAACCCACAGTGTGACACAGCAGTTCTGTACTCTCACCTTGTCGTAGGAAGGAAGGGAGCAACTGTGTGTGTGTGTGTGTGTGTGTGTGTGTGTGTGTGTGTGTTAACCCCCCTGGGTTAGCAGAAGAGTGAGGTGGGGTCACTACTCTCAGGGGGATTTGGTGATGCGTTCATTCAAGCCAAGGTCACAGAGACTCACTTCTGGGTCACTTTAGCCTTTCTAAACAGACCTGCTGAGAACACACACACACACACACACACACACACACACACAGACACACACATTCTCTTAGCACAATCTGCTCTGCACACACACACATACTGTCAACTATGGTTATAATGGCGTCTGAGGAGCCGTCGGTTTCCATTTCGTTGGCCCTGAGCTGAATCAATGTAGAAAGACTGTTTGCACTTAGTCCACTTGTTTCTTTCTGCCTCTCTGAACATTGTCTTGTCTTCAGCATTCCAGAGGCAGTGAGTGGGGTGAAAAGTTTAAATCCCTCAAGTTCCATCGTTTAGTAGAACATAAAAAATTCACATTTGTTTCTAGTATTTGTGTCATGATGTTGTAATCTTCCACAGAATATTTCATTCATTCTCACACTTTTCCCACAAGGATGCAAATGCTAAAAGTGAAGCTAAATGCTAACTTGCGTGAGTTCTGAACACTTCAGGTGTTTCATCTCAGCTGACTGCAAACAGGTTGTAGTGAAGTAGGAGAAGTTATGTATACAGCATCTCAGACCAATACAAATGGGTGCTACAGCCTCCATCGACAAAACCAATCATTTTATCTTGCAGATAACCGTAAAACACACTTCAAACAAGACAGAAACAACCTGAAACTCAAAACCCTCTTTGTTTGTCTTTTCACAGGTTTTCTGACAATCACCAAAATGGGCCGCAATGGCTGCAGCGTCTACTTGGTAATAAATATAATATACAGTTGTTGGCTGCTATATAAATGTTATTAATATGTGTAACCTTTTAATGACCTCACTGCATTGACTTTGGATGAACTTTAGTTCTGAGACGCCTCTACAACACTCTGGCTTCTTCTGGGGTGGCTATGGCTCAGAGGTAGAGCGGGTCGCCCACTGAATGGTTAGTTGACACCTTGCATGGCAGATAATGCCATCAGTGTATGAATGTGTGTGAATGGGTGAATGAGATATGTAGTGTAAAAGAGCTTTGAGTGGTTGGAAGACTAGAAAGGTTATATAAGTAC
Organism: Larimichthys crocea; assembly: GCF_000972845.2. Classification (NCBI taxonomy): domain Eukaryota; kingdom Metazoa; phylum Chordata; class Actinopteri; family Sciaenidae; genus Larimichthys; species Larimichthys crocea. Next base: position 12,871,242 of record NC_040024.1, read on the forward strand.
AGTCCATTTACCATTTCTCTATATCACTGGTAACTGAGGCTCATGGGTTATGTAGTATTTTGGGCCCCTTGCCATGCCATGCAATTTTCAGAAAATAAGATGAATATCTCCATCTATAATTCAAGACATACAACCTGTACTGTATATATGTTTTATGTAGTAAGCTGAGGTAAACAGAGGGTTCTTTTGTTTCTATAGAAGTGCAACATTGAAGGAATATTTTGAAATGAGCATTCCCACCAGCGACTCCTCCTTTGTGACTCTATAAATAAATAGTGAATAAAGAGAAACCTCATACTAACTACTAATAGAATGCTACTGGAAGAACCTCAAATGAATTGTGTTCATTTTGATTAATAGACACATTAAAGTCTGCACAGTGGTAGCAAATGAAGATGATAATAATATTTCACTTTTTTAGATTTTTTTGAGTGTCCTTACATATAAAATATAATATAAATATAAATAAAACTTAACTTAAGATAAAGACACTTTCTAAATGGCTCCACTATGTGCTGAATGGATGTAGTAAATCTACAACTGTCAGTACACTAATGCTAATCCAACAGAGCTTAAAGTGCAGCGTCATCATGGACTGCTCCCCTCTAATCTCACTGAGGCGGTTCACCAGCCTGACCCTTACATGTGGGTTAAAGAGACAATAGATATCTGTTATTTTGTAGTATTTCACTGTTATCTACAAATGTATTTTCCTTTCTAAAGAGAAATAACCAAAAGTGGTGATGACCAGAGTCCATCACAGCTAATCTGCAATGTGAAAAATGACATGTCCAATATATATATATATAACTTTAGAGTGAGATGTTTACGAACACCCTAAAAATTGAATACTGCTCACTTTAATACTGCTCACTTTGCTGTCTTTGATCTGTGGTGACTGCTGTGTTGGTGTTAGTGCACTGCAAGCCACCTTCTGATTGCTGTCATACAGTATGTTGTGTCCCAGCTGCAGCACATAGAGAGAATCTTCCTCGCTGTTAGATTTTAGTAAATCCTTTCACTCCTACAATAATCCTCTTTGCAACAATGCTAATTGCAGCGGTGAGGCAGGATGATTAAACAAGATGGTACACAGCCCATGTTGAGTTGTCCTGTTTTCAGCTGAACTGACAGTTTAGTCGTGTTATCATAGCAACAGGAGGAAGACAGTGTAAGAGAGTTTAAGAGTTGAACCGCCGCCTGAAGGTGGAGCTGAAACCATGCGGAAACCAGTCTGAACATGGCCAGCATTCATAAACTAATTTTACCTCATTGTTTGAATGCTAAGTTTTCATACGTGCAGGTTGACTTCACCTGACTGAGACTAAGAGAGACACTGAGACAGACAGACAGACACAGTCAGAGGGAGGCATCCTTCTAAAGTGGCTCATTGCGTCATACATTATTGAGGTAGCTGCTGAATTATGCAAAGCTTTGATATTGATCCCAGGGCTTGCCATCACTGCAGTCTGAGGAATAGAGAGACAGTAAGTGAGAGCAAAGAGGAGTGGGAAAAAGTGAGGAAAATAAAGACTGGTAAACAATAGGTAGAAGACGAAGAAAGGAGAGATACAGTAAGAGTCGTGAGATAGGTGGAAAAAGACATTGAGAAAGAGAAAGGAAAAAGATAAAAATGCACATATGGTGTGTGACAACAGGAATACATCCTGCATTCATGATTTAATTTCCCACCTTTGAGAAATTCATCTAAAAATAGCACCTACAGTTAAAAAATCCCTTCAGAAAAGATTTAAGAGGTTACTTCAGAGGGAACAGAAAGGTAAGGATAGGTTTAGGAAAAGCATCATTCCTCTGAGACCTGCGGGCTTGTGCTCCATGCATCATAACAGACATCTCTGGTGAGCCACGTAATATGTAGTCCTGTCAGGCATCACACCTCGCCAGCAGTCTTAGTCTTTCTATTACTGAGGTCACTGTGTGTCACAAGCCTCTAGGTGGCCTGGCTTGAACCTTTACTACTCGGTGAAATGAGGTAAAACTGAGACCCGTCTGTGCTGTACTGCGACCAGTGAGAGGCAGCACTGAAGTGCACACCATCTGTCCTAATATGTTTACCTCTGCATAGTGATTGATCAAACGCATGCTTCCAGGTGGGGCGGGGAAAGTACAGCCTCATTTGGAAAGTAAATGAATCTTCTCAGTCAGAGTATACATTTCCTTTCAAACACTAGAACCTCAACAGATGTGTTGTCTTTATAAGTGTTGAGTTACTTAAGTTAATAGAGAATGTAAATCAACATTGCAGTTGCAGTTTATGCAGAGACAGTCTGCTATTGATGATGATGCGTGACAAATGTTGTGAAACTGGAAGATAATAGACGAGAAGTTTTCAAGATTTCCTACAATATCATCGGAGAGGCTGTGTGTAGTAAAGACAAGGAAACAGCTTCATTGTATCAGATTACTTGACTGTGCTTACTGTCTAATATTTGCTTGCTCGCTATCTTACAAGCTAATGTTCTGCTCTAACTCAACTATGTAAGCGGGATTGGAGGAACGTAAGGGTAACTTGCAAATCTAGGTTGTCCTTCTTAGGCTAGCTTGTCTCTACTAGAGAGCTTGATTAGGTATTATCAGTAGATACTATCACTGATACATTGGCATATATGTCAGCTGATAAGTAACCCAAAAAAATGCTGCACAAAATAAAAAACATGTCAAAGGACAGCAGACATTTTGACAGGCCATAGCAGGAAACTCACAGGTGTATTAATGATGGCTGCATTCCAGGTCATGCTAGTGTGAGTGCAGCTTCACCCTCACTGTTACTGGAACACATACTGGAACTAAGCCATTGTTACTATTATTAAGTGTACCTGTGTTTTTCTGGCTTTGTCTGCCGTGCACCAGAGAGTTCTGTCAAGTATGTTTTTGTACTGTAAAATGTTGTTCAGTATATTTAGAGTTTATTCAAAAACAAGAGGTTTGTTTATGTTGTGCATTTATTTTAAAAATGAAGTATGAACCAGTTTATTCAACTCGCCCCAAAAATCCAGTCTCTGTCAGACACTTGTCTGCTAACAATAGATAACCTCCCTTACAAAATAAGGCAATCACGAACATATTAAACTGTATGAGTTCTGTGGTTACATACATGCAGATTGATATATCATAAGCAGTGTTTTGCAGTTAGCACAGTGATTTAGCTGTTGACTATGACTCAGCTTTTAGTCCGGCCGACAAAATGTCTGATTGTTTTGGTAGTTCCTCCGACAACCATTCAGAGAGAGAGAGCTACACCAGACCTATTTGCATCGCTCCACAAAATTTGAGATGTAGGTGTCGGTGTGGAATCATGACTTGCATGACTTTTGCTATCCATCTACAGAAATGACTAAGACACTTTGCTGCCAACACCAGGGTGGAAAATCTTTTCCCTTCGCAGAAACTGCCTTATCAGAGATTTGACAGGCGTTCTCTTGGGCTTAATGATTGGCAGTTTATGAGAGAAGGCGGGCTTAGTGAGTGGAGGGGTGTGGTCTCATCATCTCCTGAATGGGCACTGGTGAGCCAATCAGCTGACAAAGGAGATAGAAGAGGTCTGTGTGTGTGTGTGTGTGTGTGTGTGTGTGTGTGTGTGTGCAGAGGCTTGTTAAACTGTTAGATGAAACAGGATGGTAGTTGGTGCAGTGTACTCGTGGCACCAAATACGTGTCTGATATGGAGTGATGCTGTCTCACACAGCAACATGCAGAGCAAATGTGCATGACAATACATGACGACCAACCTGACGAATATTAATGACTGAATGCAACAAACATAACTGCAAAAGACACACAGATAAACCCACAATCCCCTTCACTGGAGCATAAACATTGTTATCAATCACTTTTCTGATTCATTTGAATCTCTTTTTATTACACAAAGAGGTACACAAGACGATGTAATATAAAGTCAACAACTAAATACAAACATCAGTGCTGTGGGCAGACATGCACACAGTGTCAGCGTTATGATTAGGTCCTCTTTAGGTCAGACTGCAGCTCCATTGTACTTAAAGACAGTTATTTAAAATGTATACTGCAGACACAAACATTACATATTACAAAACCAGCATGCTGCTTTAACAGCCTGCATTATTCTGTGAAGATGCACAAGATGTTAGGACCTGGCTGGGAATGTCCCAAAGGTCTTGGACCGGGATAAGATCAAGGCTATGTGCAGGCAAGTTCTTCTGCACCAAAATGTGACAGGCGTTTCTTTGTAGACACGTCTTTGTGCATGGGGACACTCACTGTTACTTGAGAAAGGTTGCTGGCCCAAACACCAAAACTATGAAACAGACTGTGGACTAAGATGTCCGTTACCTCCAGTTTTGCCCTGGGGTTCCCTAGTGGGTTATTCCAGCTGTGCTTGCAGGGTTGGTCTGTCTTGTTGTTGTCCTTCGTGTTTGGCTGGAATTTGGTTTGTTGGTCTCCCGATGTCAATTTATAATTACTTTGGTGAGATCCTGATCACTCATGTAGCGCCACCATCAGGACAAAACTTTTGAATTTCTGCTTTCACTTCAGTAAGACAACTCTCTTTAGCTCTACTGTAGTTGGCTCTTCTTTACTGAAACAAAGTCTGAAAAATCACTTCTGTACTCTCATCATAATATAGTGGGCTAATCCTTTCTGCCCTGTAGTATTCCACATATCAGTCATTTAATAACACTTTTTAGTTGAGATATTTTGAATTTGGTGCATTGTTTTTTTTGTTTCTGTGTCTGTTAGAACTACTTTTTGTCTGTGATCCTGTTAGTTGCTTCCTGGTTTCTAACCTGCTGTCATTGTTTTCATGGTGTCATTGTAAAAGTGACGAGTGGCTGATGACAGATGTTTTTATTAAGAGCTGTGAGATGTGGTGCATAACACCCCACACACACACACACACACACACACACACGGCGCGCGCGCACACACGCTCTCTCTCTCTCTCTCTCTCTCTCTCTCTCTCTCTCACACACACACACACACACACACACACACACACACACACACACACAGAACAGATCTGCTGTTTCACTCCCCCTGCTTACAAAAGCAGTGCACCTACCCACACCGCCCTGGCAGTGAATGAGTTACTGCTGGTGCAGTGTGTGAGCCTGGTGCGCCCCTCCCTGGTAGGACCGCACGCCGCTGGTCGGCTGTCTGCAGACGGATGTTGCCGCATCCCGGCGCGCTGCTCTCCGCCACCAGGCTGCGTTCCTCTCCAAATGTGCCAAATCTCCTCCTCTGTCCTCTCGTCTCCGCCTGACGCACACACAACACGCACCGCCGACGCTCCTCTCCGGTTCTAGACACACAACTCTCTGGCAAAGTGGCTCATCATCCATACTGGTACGTAAACTGTTTCTGAAATACCCAACTGATGTGTGATGTATGTTTTTTTGTGCGTGTTTGCGCGGAGTTTACCGCGACTGCAGCTTTGTTTAGTGAGAGACTGTGGAGCGACTGCTGCGTATTTTGCCTGTTTTTGAGGCTCAGCTCTGATTTTTCTCTCTCCACACAGACGTGACGTTTCCCCTCAAACAACTGCGTTTCACTCGGTTTTCTTTCAGCCTGCTTTTGTTGCGTAAGATCATCTAAGCGTCCAACATCCAGAAACGAAACATTCACTTTTATGCGCAGTGTTTTTGATGGCGCGTTTTGGGGGACTTGTCTGGAAGAAATGAGGGCATGAGACAGCATAAACTCGTTAAACAATCAGTCCTCTGCAATCTATCTTGACATAAGACGAGGTTCAGTCAGGGGATTTGGGCAAGTCTTTTCTTTATCCAAAGTAACGGGATTAATGCACGCCAAGAACAGCAGGTGCCTATTTAACCTATTTTCTCTGTGAAAATGTACTGTACGTGAACCAACAGATCAATAACAAGCTCTTTGTGAAAATAACTGCAGCCTTTAGCTTCTTTTATCAGTGGGATAATCATCAGAAAACTTAAAAAGATAAGAGCTTTCAGGATGATGTAATGGACAGAGAGGTTGTCCTGCAACTACAAGGACACAGGTTTGATCCCTTAAAATGAGCCTCTTTCTGCCTAGTCACTGTGAGTCATATGGATAAATATGAAAGATACCTTACATGCAGGTGATGCAGATGAACTCGGTGCACCCTTCAGACATGAAAAAGAAAAAAGAAAAACCCTGTTCTGTGCTCATTGTGTCATTGCTATGGTTTCCAGTTGGCATGCTGGTAACGTCATGGGGTGAAGTCAGTCTCCAGGCTGTGTTTTGGTCCAGAGGAGGACAAATGACCGTGCAGGTTCAGACTTGAGTGCGCAAAAAATGGATATAGACTGTGTGGGTGTGTGTGGGTGGGTGAGAGGGTATGTTTTATGGTTGCAAAACAAACAGCCATCACTTGTACTCTAAAATAGATGTTTTGTGATGATTCATTCATGCTGAGAATGTTGTCGTTGCAGTTGAACCATCCTTGTCTGTGAGTGTAATGTGTGTCTGTGTGTGTGTGTGTGTGTGTTGGGCTGTCCGTGAGATGACGACCAATACCAAGAAAAACAGTTATGTTTCATTATTAGTCAGTATTTATCCTGAGTTACTGATTTACCATCTAATAGGCTCCTGTAGTTTCCTCTATGGGTTTCTTGGGACTGGATGTTTCCAGTGACTCAGCAAAGGTGGATTGACCCAGCCAGTCTGTGTGTGTGTGTGTGTGTGTGTGTGTGTGTGTGTGTGTGTGTGTGTGTGTGTGTTTGTGTGTGTTTGTGACTGATCTAATTGGATGTCTATCTACGTGCACAATTAATGACCGTGTCTCCATAATTGTTCTGCAACATGCTAATCCAAACTTTCATTTTTGGATCAAATTAAACCATCTACTTCTACAATCGTGTCATAAGAGATTTCCTCTGATGTGCAACTTTGATCTACATCAGTCCATGACTTGGTGTGAAAGAGGGAAGTGCTGTAATCATTTTATTAAAATACGCATTGGTCACAGAGTCCTACTGTTAAGTTAGACTCTCTGATCAAATATGCTTTGGGAGTTAAACTGGGCTAACTTGGCCCAGTTGAAAGGGCTCTGCTGCTGTAATAACATGTGTGAGCACGGTCTGTTTGAACTAAAGTAGAACATGACTTTACATCTTTAAGACATCCTACAGCAGGGTCTGGGACCTGCGGCATGCTGGGAGTCACCATTTTCTTTGCCGGGCTACAGCAAAAGTTTAGCCCAGCTGTTTGACCTACCAGTGAATCAGCTGTTACAGCCTAACATTGCTGAGTCACGGTCGGACATTTTTTGTTCCCCATTGTCAAGCAGTCAATACCCAGTATAAATGTTAAAGCAGCATCATAAACATTAGCAGGCACTGCTGAAGTACCACCAAGCAAGGCAACTCAGAAATAACACACAATTAGCTTAGCTGTTGGGCCTGCCAGTGAATCAAAAGTTAGTTGCAGTGAGAGTGCTGAGTCACTTATTGACAGTTGCTTCCTACAATATAGTCCACACATCCCACACCGACTACAGAAATACAAGTTTCTACATGAACTATAGAGAGTGCTTTGGACTATAAAGAAACAACTTGCACTCAATGATTTGTTTTTTTATTTTTGTTTCTTTGTTTTATTCCTGATTTCTTTTACGCTTCTGGTTTTCGATGCTAGTCAGACATAGAGCAGTTGTAAGATGGTAACAGAAAAAGTTATTCACAGCACCAGTTAAAAGTTTGGGAACACATTCAGTGTTTTTTCTTTATTTTTTATCATTTTCTATATTGTAGATGAACACTGAAGACATCCAAACTATGCAAGAACACACATCGAATTATGTGTTAAACAAAAAAGTTTAAACAAATCGGATTATGTTATATATTTTAGATTCTTCAAAGTAGCCAGCTTTTTGCTTTGCGCGCAGTTGGCATTCTCTCAATCAGATTCATGACAACGTCATCTGGAATGGTCCAATTACAGTTGTGCCTTACTAAAAGGTAATTAGTGGAATTTTTTGCCTTCCTAATGAGTTTGAGTCAGTGGAGATGGATGGTCAGTGTATGCATGACATCACTTATAGTTTTCTAAAGCCCCGTTTTAAAACTTAAAACATGTGGCATGGCCGCTGCCATGTTGCCTGTAATGCTTCTTCTGCTTTCTGGCTAATCTAAAAATCGTCAAAGACGTGGATCATCAGGGGACCTAAAGTGCCTGGGGGCTCAAACAAGCCATCTGTAATGACACCCACCTGTCAATCTAAGTGGCCATGCTCTTAATTCTGCATAACTTTAACCCTTAATATGATTTCAACAGGTGAGTTGTATAATAATTCACCCTCAGTACAGTTGTCATGAACAGGGAAGTTAGCTAAAGAGACCAAAACAGTTTTTTGTACCAGGCTGTAAACATGTTTATTTCTGCTGTGAAGTTAGACGTTTTAAGATGGGGACTTATGGAGACCAGCCACAGAGGTTGCAGCTTGTCGTTAGTAGTGCCGTCATGCAGTAAATAGTCCTGCTCGACTACTGTTCTAATCCATATTATGGCAAGGACCACTCAACTAATTAAAAAGAAGTGACAATTCATCATTACTGACATGAAGATCAGTCAGTCTGGAAAATTCAACAACTTTGAATGTGTCTTTGAGTGCAGTCCCAAAAACCATCAAACACTGATGAAACTGGCTTTCATGAAGACCGTCCCAGGAAAGGAAGACCAAGAATTACCTCTGCTGCTGAGGAGTTCATTACAGTTACCAGCCTTACAAATCACCAGTTAATAAATCCTCCCAGGTCTCTTTAATAGTACAAAGAATATAATGGACTTTGGAAACAGATATGCTTTTGATAGTCCCAGAGAAAGAGCTGATACTGGTCTACAGACTCTTTAAAACTTTAGACATTGACTGGTATTCCAGTTAATTGAGCAGCTGCAGTCTGAAGGTTGGACCCGATGTTAAACCACAAGATATAAAGCACAGTGGAGAAAACAAATGAATGAGCTGTTTTGTTTTATTAACATCTGCTAATAAAGTGCCACTGAGCAGAGCATGGCTCTATATGATGCTGTTTTCTTGGAAGACTTAACACTGTTTTATGGCAACTAAGTAAAAAACAAGGATGGTATCCATGATTTGTCTGTATTCATATTTAGGAGTCAGGGCAACAAAGTTGCAACTATTTCTGAAAAAAATGTCAAATTAAACTGTTTAACATAACAAAAAATGTATTTTTGAAAGCCAACGTGTTTTGACCTGCACTGAATATTAAATTATTAGTTTTATTGATCACGTAGGGGGAGTTACCTTTTCTCCTCTCTACCTCATGGCCTCTCTGTTAGGAGGTCAGAGGTGAGGATCAGCTGGAAAACAGTTGTCTTTTTCTCCTTCAGCAGGGCAGGTGTTTGATGACATGGAGGTCCTCCATTTGAAACACGGATTCTGCTTTGGGACCGAGGTACACACTAAGGTTGCAACTAACAACTAATCTGCTGATTATTATCTGTTTTGATTTATTGACTAATGTTTGTTTTACAAAATCTTTTAACAATTTCAGCATCAATTGCTCAAAGTACGACAAGCAACGATACAACAAACAGAAAATCCAAGTGTAGAGTGTAGAAGCTGCCATGAGGGAATGTTTGGCAGTTGAAAAATCACTTAAACAATGAATCCCTTAGAAAAATAGTTGCTGATTATTTTTATGTCAGTCAACTCTCAGCCATTTGTTAAGCTGTGAGGATTTGGGATTGGTCGGACACAATGAACCGCATTTGCTCTCGGACTGGCTGCTGGCCAGCTTAATGCGGTGGAGGGAAAGTGAGCGTCTGGGGAGATTGATCACATAATAAGGTAGACAACTCATTTAGATGAAGTTTATTGATTGATATCATAATGATTAATACACAATCTCACAGTTGCACAGTATACACAGACCTTCATCTCTTTTAATTTCTCTAAATGGCCTAACCACTGACCATTATAAAGCACTCGAAGCCCTCCTGACTCTCCCAGGACCACTTGACAGAGCCTGGGGTGCAGACCACTGTGATCGTTGACATACTTCATTAGGTCGTCTTATTAAAGTATTAACCGTCTTATGTCACTGGATAAATGCTTGAATGGGGTTGTTAGATGGCTTTCAAATTAGTGACCAGCTTGATTATGTAAATGGAGTCAGAGAGCAGAGCTTGAACTAGCTTCTCTTTCATACCGGCTGGACTGAGTGATCCTGTTGTTATCTTGAAAAAAAATAGTTTTAACATGTAACAAAGTCCAGTGATCAACTAATTACAGCTTTTGGCCATTGCTTTACTACTATCAACATTACTCACTGCAAACTTCCCCACACCAGTCCCACAGAGCAAATCTTCCACTTCTCATTATCTGCTCTCCACAGGCCCCACAGGGTAGTCCAGTTGTTAGAGAGGCAGACTTCTAGCAGGAAATTCGTGATCAACAGCAACTTTTCTTTGTGGACAGACATGGAGCCCATACCTGCTCAGTTTAGATAAGAGCATCAGCTAAATGTCAGAGTGTGGTTCAGAAACAGTGGGAGTGTGTCGCATTGTGAGATAGATTCAGAGAACATTCTGAAACCAGTCCAGGAAAGTGGCATCATATTGTTGCTGTTTCCTGTCTCATCTCCCAGAGAAAACCTTTCTGCAAATTAGTGTAGTCTGTCTAATTAGAATGACAGCTATTAAAAATAAATTTCAGATTCATTATGCTTAATTAATTCACCATATTTTGATATATATATTGTGCATATATGTTTTTTTCCCTACACGCATGTAATCGTACGGATTTTCATTGCTGTTATGTATGTATGTACGAATATGAGGAGATTGGTGAGAATACTTTAATTGAAAATATACTCAGGATCCAAATTTTCTTGGGCAAATTTGTCTAACTTTCTATCAACTTCACAGATGCTTTGTTTTGCCAGCTTGTAAGGTTTTATGTGACAAGCTAGTTATGTTTCAAACAGTGTAGAATCAGTAGCTTAAATTCTCACTCCACTGTGTGTAGACCAATGTACAAGTCAGCCAGTTTAGTGAAAAACTGAAATATTATAGCAATTATCATATAGTACCATGGACCTTTTTTAATTGACATTTGTGTTTCCCATTTGATACTCATTAGTTATCGTCTCCTTCATTTGCATCCCCTGGTTGCAGAAGCACATTATTAGCACACACTATGTTCAGCAAGATACAGGTGCTTTAGTTAAACTGCTATGATTTTCTACACAGACAGTATTTCTTTCTTATTTAATGACTACATGTGTTCATTGTCAAATACTTACAAACTGGATAAACCAGTCCAGAGCTGAGCATACAAATATCACAGGAGGAGCTCTCTTTTTCTATTAAATGTTTCATTTAGTTTTTTTGGTGGCCTTCTATGACATTTGTGTTTTTGTGTGAAATGTCTTAACAGTTGGATTGCCATGACATTTGGTTCAGACCCTGAGGAATTAATATTTCTAATTAATAATTCCAAAGGGATGAATTGCCACCAGCTTTGGTTTTAGTGCTAATTAGCAAATGTTAGCATGCTTACAAGCTGAAGAGAAAGAGACCTGCTCAACATATTAGCATATTAGCATTGTCATTGTAACCATGTTAGCATGCTGGTGTTAGCATGTAGCTCAAAACACTGCACAGCCTCACATGGTCTCTAACATAGACATATATACATAGACGCCGCATTGAGCGGGTTGGTCGGATACGTAAACGGCGCCGCCTATTGGTTCGGGCCAGATCTGCCCGTAAACTAATACAATGAAATGGACTGAACTTCATAAAGCGCCTTTCTACAAAGTTCTTCAAGTTAATGTCTCTTATACACCCATTCACCACACACAATAATATCTGGGAAACAAACAGGCACCAAAAACATTATGTAACTTTTAAAGTGATGATTAAATGTTTACTCCTTATGTAAGCACACAAACCAACGTATGTATTTTTCTAATGCTGAGTGTTTACAGCTACATGTGTGTAACACTGTTACTGTGATGAAAATATTGAAATATTATATTTACATTTATCTGTGTCTAAATAACCAGATCCTGAACTGTAGATGTGACATGAGGTTTTTCTGAATAAAAGAGCACACACACACAACACACAACATATATATATATATATATACTGTGGTGTGTGTGTGTTGGTGTGTGTGTGTGTGGTGGTGCGTGGGTGTGTGTGTGTGGTATGTACACGTTAGTGCTCTTTATTCAGAAAACCCTCATCGACATCTACATTTCCAGGAATCTGGTTTTTATAGACACAGATTAAATGTAAATATAAATATTCAATATTTATCATCACAGTAAACAGTGTTCACACATTAGTAGCGTAAACACAACTCACATTAGAAAAATACAAATCGTTGGTTTGGTTTGCTTACATAAGGATAAACATTTTAATCTCACTTTAAAAGTTACATACGTTGTTTTTGGTGCCTGTTTTGTTTCCCCAGATATATAGTGTGTGTGGTGAATGGGGATAAAGAACATTAACTTGAAGAACTTTGTGAAAGGAGCTTTATGAAGTTCAGTCCATTTCCTTGTATTAGTTTACGGGCAGATCTGCCCGAACCAATATGGCGGCGCCGTTTACGTACGATTCAGCGCTCAATGCGGCGTCTATGTATATATGTCTATGGTCTCTAATATGGCTGAGAACTGTTAGCCTTGACGTAATTGGCTCACAGTTAATGCTACATTCCACCGGACACGGCTCTGTGATGTTGCCGCAGTGACACTAGATTTGGTCATTTTTTCGAAGTTTATGTCGTACCCTTAGTAAGCAAGCTATATAGTTAAATTGTTTCTGCATAGGGTGTTTTATTTTAAAAATTGACCACATCCTTTATGCCGTTTCTGTGTCTGACTTCCAGCCAGCTCGATCTGGTGACCCGGCTGGTCGTGGCATTCATCGAAAATAGAACAGCAGCGTAATCCCCGCGGAGAAAAGCAGGGAAACGCTTCAGGGCTGCTTCTGAAACGCATTGCAGCACTTGTGGTGAAATCACAATCATTGTCTACAATGGGCACAATCAGCTCACACGTCGCAGCCATGCCTGCTGGAATTTAAGGGTTATAATGTACGTGTATGATCAGCGTGCGCTTTTAAGTAATATCATTACACATATGGATGAAAACGAATATATCAGACATATAAACATCTTCTATGAATTGATAGTATATTGTATACACCTGTACTGTATATGTACAGTATGTTTTAAAATTGTGTTAATTGCAGTAGTGTATTGGAGACCTTCCCCTGCTACTGGGTCACCCAACCTAGGTTTCAGTGGAGAGTTTTAGTGTCCTATTTCCAACTGCTGTATGAGACGACACGCTGAGTACTTATTTTTGGGGACATAAAGATTGCCGTTGAATATTGGCTGACAGTCAGAAATATTGGCACAGACTTTCATAAAGTCTCACTGGTCGAACCCTTGAGAGGTGTACATTTGTCTAAGGAACACAGTGATAATTGCTGCATAATTTGTCACGATATAGTTACCAGGCACAAATCACCCATCAATGCATAAAACATAAAACGTAACATACATTATTTCTGTTTCTAAAAGCCCTGAGTAGATTTGATGAGACAAAGGAAGAGTACAGAGAGAACGGGTACTGAGCCGAGAGTCTCTGGACTCCGATAGTCAACAACAATGGAGAGAAAAGAAGGGAGGTTCTGGCTCGGAAAATGCAGCAGTGAGCAGTCTTTGCAGTGTTTCGCACCTCCCTGTTTGCTCTGCTGCTTTAGCCAGCTCTCCCTGCTGCTGGGGTCTGAGTGTGTGAGTGAGAAAGAGAGGGAGAAAATGTACAGATATGCAGAAAATAGCCATGCTGTGTTTGTATTATATTTATGTAAAATGAGACTCATGCGACCAATGCGACGAACCGCTCTGCTGCTCCCCAAATACCTCCTGCTGAGACCCGAGTCCCTGTTTTTCTGTATCGTCTCAAGGTGCAGAAGCAGTTCAGCCACAGTCTCTCTCTCTCTGTGTTCAGTTTCTGTCTCTGCTTCGTTCTGCTTGATGAGCTCTCCATCTTCCTTTACAAGATGCTCCCTCTGTCACTTTTTACATTGTACAAATCTAACATTCATTTCAAATCTTTGGTTTTCTTTACTGTCGCAACCACGCGACCCACAATCTCATTGTTCTTAAACATGCAGCCACTAGCAAGTAGAACAGAATCAGGGACACGCAGGGTTAAAAACCAAATGTTTTTGTTTAATTTCTCTCATTTCTATTCTACACCCCGGGGTTATAGAGCAGAAATAGAGAGGGATGGATGTATGAACTGAAAGAGAGTGAGAAACATCATTATGCAGCTTTTTCGAGGTGGAGAGCAAGACGACTGGGCGAAAGCTGCAGAGAATGAAGAGTCTGAATGACAAAGCAAGAAAAAGAGAGAAAGAAAGAAATACAATGGTTTACACAGAATAAGAGAGAGAGTGAGAAAGGGAAATAAGAAAAAATAACAGTCTGAACCAGAGAGAAATGAAAGACTTACAAACATATTGAACAAAGGCAGAATGACAAAGAGAGTCAAAGAGGACAGGACAAAGACACAGCAGTCACACTGCAGACAGGCAATTCATGCTGATGGCAGCCATATTGGGCCGAATGTGGACATGGGTGCTTCAGTGTCTACCGTTGTTCCCCTCCACCACACCACCATCAGAGTTAACATTGATCCCTCCATCAGGAGTTGTTCCCAGAGGGCCCAACCTCCATCGCTCTGTCCACTCTGATCTGCTGACAGGGATGCAGCCGTTCATCCGTTGAGCCGGACACACCCAGACTCTGCAGGGATGAACCTCAGCAATGTGCGGTAGATTTCATGCATCCCAACAACCCTTTTTCCTTTTGTTAACAGCTACTTGCAACATATGCTGCATTTTTTGACTCCATTTTGTGTTGTTGGCCCTGTCCCTTTTTGTTTTTTTCCTTGAGGTCCAATTCCAAGCTTTTTCCAGAGCTTTCAGATGTATCACATGGTCTTCATCAGCAGATGAAGTTTGCTCAGTTGTCATGGAAATTAATCTGTTTACACATGAGCTCGGTAGCGCAGCATTTTTCACATGATCTGCTTCAGCATATGGAGTTTCAGACCCAAGATCAATTATCCTTTAATATCAGCATCTATTTTAAACCTTTTTTGTCTCTCTAGAACACTCTGCACTGATGTTCAACAGCAAGGAGACAAAGACGAATCAGTTCAAGACAACAAAGATGTTTTTGCGGTTCTTCTTGAATTTGTTCCACGTTTTTTCCATTGTGCTGTCTACTTTTCTACCACTCCATATCTGATGTTCTGTTTTTGTTTGCAGTCACAAACGTGGGAGGTGTATGGTAGAAAATAAATGATATATCTTTAGTAAACATGAGGTGTTCAAACCTCTGTGGGAAAACGGAACAGAAGCAAGTCTTTATTTTTTCTCTATAGACCAGAATGTTTTGCTGCAACAAGGTCTGTTGGTTTTTGCTTCTGAACAGTATTCGGGTAAATTTAGGAAACTAAAGCCACCAAAAACCACAGGCAGTCATTAGACTAAACATGGACAAGACAAACTGTCTGTGTGTAAAAAAACATAGCAGCTTAACCTCTGCACCTGCATTTTGCTGAACATAGCAGCATAACCCTGTTGTAATATAAAATAACATGTCAGCTTTGTTATGTGCTTTGATAGACTCCTTTGTCTTCGAGGAGCTTAATCCTTCATATCATCTATCATCAGAGTAGGGGATATATTTTCTAAACTTTTCACATTTTGCAGTTTTGTCAAATCCTCCTGCTGACTTTTAAACCTGTAAACACGACCACAGATTGAAGAACATCCATCATTGTGACAGGTACATACATAGATTCAGTGTATGTAGTATAGTATACCATTCACTTCTGTATTTCGGATCCGTGACCAAGTCATCCTCCATCCAAAGCCAAGTACTTCTGAGACTGTTGTATAAGCTGTTATTACCAAGCGACCAGCCAGCAACTTGAACCCGCATGCTGGCAGTTTTTAAAACCACCTTAAGCTGAGAGTAAATCCCTGAGGGCCAATGCCTCTCACCCAGGAGCTGCTGCAGGAAAAGCTCCAAACAAACAGAACTCTATCTGCAGCCAATTTAACAGCCTGTGACTTCTGAATGGCTTTTTTTCACCTCACCATTCCCATTATTTCTTCCCGAGCTTGTGATCTCTCCTGGGTTGCCAAAGTCTTCTCTGTCAGGGCAGGAAAAGCTCCTTCTCTCCCTTCTCCATCGCTTTGAGTCTTTCCACCTTGAGGGATTGAATATCTTGTCATTGTGCGAGGGAAGGTCATATCCACACTTATTTTTCATAACTGTCGGCTCCCTCGCCTGTATGTGTCTGACCCAAAGACCCTGTCTTGTGTCCGTCACCATGATGAATGAGACCTCCCTGCTTGTCAACGTATTGCTGACAACCAGTTTATAATCATTGTAGCTCTCCCTTGACACCGCAAGACCTCAACAAAGATGAGCAATGTCATTTTTAATAAGGTGTGCGCATGTGTGTGTTGGCGTGGAAGCAGTGCAGTATATATTTATGCCAGTGCTTCAGAGTAAAAAATAAGCTGTAAGGAAGTCTTTAATATCCTCAATGTTTTTTTGGCTAGTGAAATTGGAAATCAGTGTAGTGGGTCTAACTCTGGGTTGTGTTGGGTAGTCGAGCACTGCCAGTCAAAGCAGGACAGTCTTTCAACACTTCATAGCAAAATGACCTCAGCGTAACTGACCTTCAGTTGTAGAGAAATGAAACTGCTAATTAACTGCTCTCTGTGCTTTCAATCATGAGAGAAAATAAGACCATCCTAAGATGAACAAAAATCTGAAGTGTTTTATTTTGAAAAATATCACAACACAATGCTATCTTAATAACATTAGCATAGTTACTAAATGTTCCTCGCTTGAGCTAACACCTGCCACACCTTGAATGATTCTGTTTAGAATTACTTAAATACTGTCATAAGAATATATTAACAACTTTTTAAAGATATATAATAGAAGTAGAAAATGTAACACTGGAGATGATAACGTACCCTTATCCATTAGAGCTGTCATAACATAGTATCACTACAAGATTGTGTGGCCAAAATAATTCATGCTAACCATATATTCACACTTAGATATTTATAGAAAACTTGTTTAAAAATACTAAAAGTTAAATGAATCTTGAATTACAATCAAATTACAATCATAGGGAGATGTAACTGTACAAAACCAAACAAAAAGAACAATGACATGGAGAAGCACAAAGTGAGAACAGAAATGGTGACTTACTATAACATGATATTATCCTATGCATATTATTAACATGATATCAATATTTAATGTTCATCATCAACACCAGCACAATGTGACAACAAAAACACAAAAAAGAAAAATTAAAGACATGAAAAGTGGAGGTTCAAGTTAAAAAATAAATCAAATGAAAAACCTTCATTGTGACGTGTCCAAAAATAATGACAATAATAAATATGCAGTTTATATAATGTATGAAGAGATTTAAAGCTCGGACTCAGTGCCACACGTCCATAATTTAACACTACAACATACACACTGCCACATGAGCTCGCTGCTCATGTAGGACAGATCGTGGCGACATGTCTGAATGTGACTTCTTGTTCCAGATTTAGCCTGAACACAAAAGGCCCATTACTGAGGGTATTTATACTGTAAAGACAGCATGGGGAGATGTTTGTGGTGGCCTGAAAAAGATGTTCTGACACATTTTAGTGTGATGTTTTGGCAGCTTTGTACTGTACTGTGTATGTGTGTGTGTTGTTTGAACTGCTTTCAGTGCCTCTTTAGGCTTGTGTGTGTGTGTGGTGGGGGTTCAGGGGGTACAGTGATGTCATGGCTGGCACGCTGTGGACCAGACTCTAAGAGACGATGACACTTTGCCAATATCCTCCTGCTGCCCTTTTCTTGCAGCAGCTCTCATTGCATTTTCATGCTTCTCCTCACTCTCGGGGTGGTCGATCGGCCCGTCCGTCTGTGTGCTTCTCTCAGCGTTACTCTCATTAGATTCTCTTCCACTCCCATAAAGTTTATAATCTAGTCAACAAACAGCTTTATTGGACTGCTTCAAGTTAATGACAAACATTACTGCAAAACTTCTCAAACTTTTACCTGGGCCACAGATTCATAAAAAACTATTTAAATATGCTATTTTGAAACCTTTTTTTAACAAACAACACTTTGAATTAACATCTGTTCATTCAATGCAGGAAAATAAATCCAACTTTTGTTAAAATTGTAACGTTATGAATGTATTCACTTTACGCTTGTGTAATGTAAATAATAACAAATAATAACAAAAACACCAAAAGTAAATGATTCAAATGCTGTTTATAATTACATATATACTATATGAATATATGAACAACTTTTTAAGAAATATAAGGGAAGTAGGAAATATAACACTGGAAATGATCCTCCTAATGATACCCTGTCATAACATCATTTTCACTACTAGATTATGTGGCCAAAATAATTCATGCTAATGATATATTCACACTTGCAATATTTTGAAGACTCAAAAAATACTAAAAATTTAATGAATTCATAATAATTATTAAAATTATTATTATCATTCATTTAGAGAGTTTTTGTGTTTTGTGATGGTATAAATGGCATTTTAAAAGGATTTTTATCAATAACAAGAGAATTAAGAGAGTCACTTGAAAGTAGTGAAGTTATTAAGTTATTTCTTTTAATTTACAATTATATATATATTATATATCTATATATACTTATATCTAATATATATCTATATATATACACCTATACAATATTATATATATATATGTTCATGTGAACTTTAAATTTAGAACTTAAATTTAGTTATCACAGAGTCAAGACCATAATATGTACTGAGTGTGACATTTTATTGTTAAACAATAAACTTGTCAGTGCCATTTCTAAAAATTGAATATCTGCAACTTAAGTCCAAAACTATTGGTATGAGGCATGAATGCATGCCAGTGTGAATGTGTTGATGTGAGCAGGGCATCACCATGGCAGTCTGCAGAAACAAAGACTGAATGATAGACTTGCAAAAGGAGCTCAGAGGCCCTTCAAGGAGGGAAAGGAGCAGATTGGGATAGCTGCTGTTAGTATGGAAGTTGAACAAGTTCTGAGTAAAACAGAGTCTGTCCTTAAATACCGTTGATACTTGCATACATGAAATACCCAAAAGCGTTTCATCGACAGTTCCTCGCCCTCTATCTTCTTGTCTTCCTTCTATTGATTTCTTTCTTTTTAAGTGTCAGACTTGATGAGAGTGAGTGAGCTAAGACTTAAGCTCTGTGTGTTAAATCAGATGAAAAGACCGGAGAAGTTAGTGAAGCACCCTGCAAGTTGGCTAATACTCTTTTCTCTCATCTCCTTCTTCATGTGGTAATGACTCATTTGCTCATAATGAGGCTGGGCTATTTTAAAACCCATTTTGGAGCGGTAAAGAGAAGTTTTTTTAATTAAATAATATTTTATTATTTATTGTGTTTAATTTTTATAAGGGACCAAGTCATGTATACAACATCTGTCTTGTAACATAAACTCAAATGTTTTACACATAAATGTGGTTAAAACAAAAACTAAACACATTTTAAGGGTGAATTAGTGAAAAACATGAGCACACCTGTTGCTTCAGTCCAGGCTTTAATCACTGTCTCAAACACAAGCTTCAGTAGTCTTAATGACAGCTTTGGAGAGATCCTTCCAGATATTTACATAAATAAAAACACCTTTAGGTGTTTTGGATATATAATATTGGTTTTACTGGGTTTACTTGGCACACTGATGTTATTGTTGTTTATGATTTGAACCATTTATTGATATTTTTGAGAGCTGTGTGTATTGTTATTGATTTTGTTACATTGTATTAACATCAGCTGCTTTGTTTTGTCATTTTTGCATTTGGCTCTTGCTTTCATGATTATATGAACGTTTTATTTGGACTTTTTTAATCCTTTACAACTTCATCCAATAAAACCAACACGTGAACTTTGAGGTCTCAATTTGGACATTAGCTATTCATTCTTTTGACCCTGTAAAGGGATACATATGTTTATTTTTTCTTTTCCTAGAGAAACTATCTGCTAGCTGTTTCTGGCATAGAAGCTTTAACTGGCTTAGCAGTCCAATGAGTCAGTGCTGCCAAATCACCAGGACCAGGATTAGCATCAGGAGCTAAGGCCTTGTTTGAACTGCCAGCATAAATCTGTTTTTTTTTTTTTTTTTTTTGGCTGATTCAGATTGTATCCGGCTTGATTTTTAGAAAGTCCAGAGAACAAAAAAACACTTGAGAAGCGATTTTTGCAAATCTGACCCGAGCCATATTTAGAGGTGTTTTGAAATATGATTTCTGTTATGATTTGACAATTTTGCAAAAGTGTCTTTTGTGTCCTTCAACAGCATAGTTACTGATACCTTTGTTATGTTATTACATGAATTAATACACTGTGGGTCAAAGAGCTATTTTGTGTCCTGGGGGTCACTGCCTCAAGTGTTTGGTAAAATGTGAGTGCATTTCATCATTTTGGAATGAAAAGTTAAATAATCTTCAACTAGTGAGGGTTCATTACAGTTGCTGAGATAGTTTTATCAATTCAGTTACAGTAAACTGCAGGTAGTACACATGACATCTATTAAAGTGTAATAAAATATCATTACCTAACTCTGATTAATCACTATACCCTCCATATTCTCATTTCTGCACAGCTGAACATTATAACAATCTGAATAATTTGGCATATTTTACACTACCTGCATTTGACTGCAGACTTAAACAGTGACTCAGCACTCACTTGATGCTTGGGCTTGTAGCTCTGATGTATGGCTTTACTGGTGGGTGAAAATGCTCAGCAGAAATGAGCACAGAGACAGCCGGGTCCGTACTGGCTTCTTTAATTTTCCAACCCACTTCACACCACCTCAGCTCCAATCTCAGACAATAGTACTGAGTCTGAGGGAAGGAATGAGCCCACATTAGGCAAATGAGATTAAGGACAGGGTAATAACTTTTCGATGTCCGCTTCAATTGACTTATGTTGATCCAATGTAGATGTGAAGATGAAGCCTAAGGTGTCAATTCAGCTTCATTAACTTAATTAATTACTTAACTTCATTTTACATGATTTACTTTGAACAGTAAACAGGTCCAGAGTTACAGCACTGGGATATTTGGTAGTGCTGAAACTACCATTTCCATAGTGAATCTAAAATCAACGGTTCATTTACCGCATCCGTCAGCCTTGACCAGCAAACGCACCACACGTGTCACATGTTATTACATGTCAATGACTATTCAAGGATGATCCTGGTAGATAACTGTGTTCAAGGATGGTCCTTGGCATATGAACGTTCTCTGTCTCCTGATTAGTGGTCCCTTGCCCTTCTGATGGTGTGACTGGTTTTGGATTGGCATTCACAAACAGCTGTTGTTGGCTGTTTCTTGTCCAGAGTCATTACTGATTTGCTGAAGTAGTTTTCCCCCATGTAACCGCTGCCTTCAGGATTTGTCTTGTCTGTGTACAGCGGAGACCTTAAGGTGTGAAATGTTTTCTAGCGAGTGCTAAATCCTTGAGACTTGAAAATGCTTCTGTTCCCTTAGGTCAAGAATATATTTCTAATCACAAAAAGAGCGATAGCTGTGGCTCAGATGGTAGAGAAGGTTGTCCAGTAATCCCAGAGTCGATGTACCCTTCTGTGTCAAAGTGTCCTTTCATACAAAATTGTAAAGTGCTTTGTCCATTAAAGTAGAAAAAACATTTTACAACCGCAGTCCATCTAAGTACATTCATTAAATTAATTTAATAACATGTTAGAAAATGTCAAATACAATTCACTAAAGCCCAAATTGATGTTCCAATAACAAGAACAAGCCAGTCTTTGCATTCAATTATTTGGTTTGTTTTATTTGGTTGTTAAATTGCACTGATGAGTGCAATTTAACAACCAAATACTACTACCACCTGACTAATATTAATTAATACATTGTGATGAAAAACCTTAAAAATACTACCAAGATTTCTCAAAAAGGTGAGTTTCTCAGGCCACTGAAACTTTCTTTGAACCACATGAAGGTGGAAGCTGGGTCATAGCGATACATACTTTACTTACAGCCAGCAAGTGAGGCCATTTTAATGAATCATGCTTGATGCCTGATATACCAGGGGAAAAAAGTCTGGCTAAGCCACTTTATGAACCTTTATGATGTCACTTTTTCTCCACTCCTCTCAGTAGTTACAGTTAGTTAACAGTTAATGTTACCACTTCTTTGCAGTGGTCTGGCTTAAAAATGCAACATCAACAAAAAACAACAACATCAAATGACCTTGTGTGTATGTGTGTGGTGATGTGGGTGGCTCTATAGCAAAATACCATCCACCCTCAAGTTTTGTGGTTTTATGTTTAGGACAGGATGTCTGACTGACGTTACATTGAAATAGAATTATGACGTTTACATTTGAAAGAGGAGCTGTCCTTGGTACTGAACCATTTTCAGCTCTGTGTTGGACATTATGATACTCTGGTATCTTTCTGAAACACTGATCTTACACCGTGGTAACATTGGCAAGTCTTTCCTCTACTCATTTGTACACTAAACTGTATTAGAGTCTGCTCTCCTAGAAGTAGGTGCTGCTTGAAATGCTTTACCTGCTGTCTTCATATTCCTTGAACCCTCTCTCCATCCCTCTTGCCACTGTAAATGTGGAACATGCTATCTGGAGCAGTGCAGTGGATGGGCCTTGTTCGATCAGTGCTCCGTTTTAGTCGCCTTTAAACAGAACGTTCTCGTTTGGGGAGTTCAGACACGGATATTTATAACAAGCAGGTCAGCTAAGAAAGAGCCAGAATGAGCAGAAACACTGAGTTCTGTCTGACAAATGACCTTTCTTCCTCTGGGCCTCGCTGTTATGAACAGAGTCATGCAAGGACCGACAGGGAGCGGAGAGTTCACTTCCCAAGATCCTCAAGTCAACCGACAGAAGCGGGCCACATGACACTCAGAAAATGGATCATGGCAGATGTGTGATCTCAGTTAACACCGATACCCCTGCTGGGTTACACATTACTCAGTGTCCTTATTATTGGGAAAATATGGTTGGAGTATGGCATGACATGCATCCTGAAACATAGATCTAAAATCAAACGAATGATGTCAATTCTGGTTCATCTAAATGATGATTGACTCAAACAAACTTAAGTATTAGAGCTCAACCACATGCCTGATGTTATTAGACTATTTTAATGAGAAAACATCACGATATCACAGTCTTTTATTATTATTTTAAAAAACATGAAACAAAGTTTAAAAAGCAGTCCATTCTTTCCCATTGCCCTCATATATATATACACACACACAGTATACAGTATACAGCACAAGAGCCTGCCTCTCCAGTTCAAACTGGCCAATCAGGTCAGAGCCCAAGATTGGCGACTTGACAAGACTCAAGAGTTTTCAACATGCAAACAAAAATACTGTACACTCAAAACAAACCCGCCTGAAGGATGACTGTTAATATTGATTAAAACTTCACATCCTAACATTTCACACATTTAGTCTGTCTTGTTTTAATCCTGAAGTTAGTCACCATGTCTTTTGTTGTGGACTGAGTGAACTGCAGAAATGTATCACAATGATATGCAAATTACATGCACAGCTTTGATGTTCACAAGCACATTCAGTAAGCCAAAGAAGCAGCAGATTTAAAAAGAAGCCACGAGTGCTTAAGATTGATTCGGCCGACAAAGGAAGCGGGGAGCCGGTAAGAGCAGCAAACCCTGTGCAGATATGATATTTTAAAACAGCATAAGTAAAAATAATCAGCCACATTTTCATAGCAGGAGCTTTTCAAAATGCCTTTTGGCTGATTGTCACTTTATGTGAAAGGATGATGTCTCCTCTCTGTCTGGGATGCCTGTGAAGAAAAGCCACAGGGATGAATAGATGGGGGCAACTTGGCTGAACATCGCTCTTTTCAAAAGGACTGTTTAAACAAACACATTTAAGCTGAGGAACAGACGCTGGCCTGCCTGAGGAGGCCTCAGCTTCACACCGTTTGTGTCTCTCTGATGCAGAAAGACCCTCAAGGCTGACTCACATCACCGGGTTGTGATTTCCAGTAACAGCCTTGTTATTTATTACAATTGAAGGAGGGCAGGGTTAAAAGACTGGTATGATGATGAATGTTCACCGTGACTACCACACAGTTTTCTTTGTGTTTACCCAACTGTGACTGTTGTTTAACAGTAATATGCTCTGTTCTGCTGCAGCACCTAAAAACACCCTTGAAATTTGCCTGGAACTAAAACACTGAATAATTTTTTAGGTCTGGCTTTTCATTAAAAATGTGTAGAAACGAGTTATCTTCTGCATAGATCCCAGCCTAGAAGATAGAGACAGAAAAAGGCTGACACTGTAGTGTGTGTGGACTTTGTAGGAGGCGGAGTGTGTTTAATCAAGGCGTGTCTGACGCACTGCAGAGATAAGTCAATTCCCACCTTGACTTAAGTCATTTAACAATCCATCAGTCTTCCCCTGTTTGACAGATTTCTTTAGAGTGAGCCCATTTATCATTTTTGTAGGTGAGAAACTTGCCAAAGCTTGTACAGATCTGACATTTGTCAGTGCCACACAAAGGTAGCCACTCGTATGGAGATATACGGATTTAAAACATTTTCTATCTTTCATACCTGATGGAATGTAACACAAGAATACAAGATAATGATTTTTCATTATGATGTAAATTAGGGGTTCCTTACCTTTCTGCACTGCAGCATATTAAATATGGAGACCTGAGTTTGATTTCATGTCATGAAAAAAGCTTTTCTGTATAAAACAACTGAAACACACACTAACACAACATATGGATTTGGATATGTCGTGCTGAAAACTAACACAAGTACTGGCTGTGATAAAACAACACACCCACATCTGACAATGACCCAACTTTTTCTAGCAGGATATAACACTGCCGTCCTTGCCCAAAGCTTCAGTGAAAAGTACAACTGATAAAAGAGGATATAAAAATGTAAACATTTCCATACGGTAGGAGGGATGACTAACTCTGCACCTTTACCTTCATGTCTTTATACAACCATCTAAAATCCTCTGTTGACTTCTCAGTTTGCATGTCATCACTGATGTTCTCTCTGTAGTGATAAGTAGGTCTTTACTAGTGGTGCAAAGCAGACACACCTCCATGAAGGGTGTGGATTATGTCACACAAACTAATTAAAAGATTAAATGTTGCTTCGGGTGGGGTGAAAGTTTGTACCATCAACATCAGTTTTATTTAGAGGCAAACAAGAATGATATATATATATTGAAAAGTTTTGTTCGCCCAAAACAAAGACATTTAAACATTTGGTGACCTTAAACAAGAGATTTTGTTTTTAAAGACTTGACACAAAAAGCCAGAAAGCTGAGTATTACAGGACCCTCACGTATGCAGATTCCTGCCCATTATTCGTGTTTGGGAGTGAAAGTGAACCTGATCAGAGAGACCTCCAGCCTGCAGTGGCATGGACAGTCCTCTCAGACACTCTGCATTGTTGACGCTCTCTGAACCCCCCCGGGAGGGGAAACGGCAGCGTTTCAGACCGACTTAGAGTGTCTTTGTTGTTGTTGTATCACGTTGTACCAGTCTGCAGTGTCAGCGAGCAGTCACCCCGCAGGCAGCCATCAGCAGCAGCTAATACAGTCTCTTTTCCTCTGTTTCACCTGAGGAAAGCACATCAGGAGGTCAAAAGGACACGCTGTCTCTCTGGACTCTTCCTTCTGTCTCTTCCTTCTTCTCAGAGTGGATTGACAGATTCATGCCAGAGATGTTTGACGCAGGTGCCTCCAGAGTCTGTATCGTTGCCTCACTTTTGTGTGTTGCTCTTGTCAGCGTTGGAAGTATCAAAGCAAACTTGCAAATCATCGCTCACCCTCAGAGCTTAGTCATCGCACTGTGAAACCGGACACGTCTGTGGGCAGATCTGCTGAAGTGTTAGAACTCCTCCTGACTGCTGCACTCGCAGGTTCACTTGAACAGTGAAGGGTATCGTCGTTCTCCGTCCATCGACAGAATCCTTCAATCACCTCTCATCGCTCGCTCCGTGCAAGGGTCAGTTGAGTAAAAATAATTTTCTCTCTCACATCAGTGATGGTGACAGCAGTGTGTCCGCAGGGTGACCAAAAACATAAGGCCGTCAGTGTGTTGCTATGGTAACATCAACAGAGGGAGCCACATCCTCTAGTTTGCTTCAGTGATGCTCTCTGAATGTTTCTGTAATTACATGCACTGTATGTGAATAGGACTTTTATGATGATGATCGATTTCATTATTATTATGGTTCATGTTATTGTTGTTTGACATTTTCTTATCTATTGTAGCACTCTTCAGGTCACATAAAACAATTTAAAACGTTAAAACTTTAAAGTCAGAACAATAAAATGAATCAATAGATAATAAATGGTGAATAAATGGCAAATGTATATGTACTGTATAGCAAATTTACAGTTAACAAGAGACATAAACAGGCGTAAAGACAAGATATGATAGAAGCACAAGGCGGCATAAAAAAAGACTCATGATTTTAAAATGAAACAGAAGGTTGAATAATCAGCTTAAATTAAACAGGACAGAATAACCATTATTACAGTTCAATAATAGACAATAGCGAATATCTGCTTTCCTTCTTTCATTTTCCTTTTAAAAATGCTGTGGCAAACAAGTTTGAAGTTTAGATTGAAACATGGTTAGATTTGGACAATGCCTAAAATAACCTGACAAAGAACAAATTCAACTTTCATGTATAGCGTTGAACCATAAACGTCTGACAAACTGCTCTCCATGTCAGAAATATCATTTGGTCAGAACCCTGTACATTTGTAGATGTAGCTGTACATAGCCTTTAGTGCTACATAGTAAATGTTAGCATAGTCACAAACCAAACTAAGGTGATAAAACATTGTAGACTTTGTAGCAACATTAGCATGTTAGCATTCTGAGCCTCACAGTGCTATTAGCATGGCTTTATACTCTTAGTCTCTTGATAAAAGCCTGGCAGCTGCATTTTGAATAAGCTACAGGTGCCTAAGAGCTGTGTGATAGAAAAGACAATAATAACTAGATAATAACCTGCTCAAGATGAATATATGATTGATAGATGAGATGAGATTTTTTGTTCTATTTTTATTTATGCTGTAAATACTCTGAATTACATTTGCAATAGGATGGATATGCTTCTAAAAAGAGCTGCCAGAACAGTTAACTAAAAGTTTTCATGATGTCACAGATGACTCTTTGCTAGATACAAGGAGAATGGTTTCAAATATAAAACTAATCTAAGTAAACATTTTTATGACTTATTTTAATGCAATTTAGTTGAATGAATAGAAGAAATACAATCACCAGCTGAAAGCTTCTTATTGGGTGCTTCTTCCTCTGGCTCACAGATGGTCTGGACGTATAAGAACTGCTCTGATTAGCTTATTGATACAAAAAAACTGAACCAATTCTTTACTGTGTGAAATTACTTTTTTTTTTTATCAATTTGATTTAAACTCTTATGTGTATCAACTGTTAGAACTTGTCCCAGTCCTTCATACATCCCAGTATCTGAGAGTAATTTGGTAATTTTGTCATTTTTTTCATGGAAAACATATGTTGACAGCCCAGATCCTAAAAAGATGGCAAACTCAGGGGATGCACTGAAGATCTCTGTGGATGGTGGAGTCACTGAGATGCTCCTATTATTAGATCTCTCTAATATTAGAGCATGCATCTGTGCTGAAACAACGGGGAATTAAAAGCTTAACATCACCTCTGAGTGGAATTAAGTACTGCTGCATAATTATGATGAATATGCATGCGCCCATCCATTTTCCTCCGCTTATTCGGGGCCAGGTTGTGATAGCAGCAGGCTAAGCAAGATAGTTGTGTTCCACTGTGTTCTGGGTCAACCTCAGGATCTCTTACTAGTTGGTCATGCCTGGAAAACCTCCAACCATTTCAAATGGATCACAGGAAAGAACAGTGGCTTTACTTCAAGCTCCCTCCATTTTATTCGCTTTATTCGCAGTAACATATTTCTGTCTATGGCCAAGGGTCAAGTAATTGGAAAGCATGAAATCAAGTTTAAAACCTAATATCAATGGTTAATATTGGTCCCAGTTAGAGTGTGTTGTGCTCATGGCTTTAATTTTAAACTTCACCCAACAGACATCAGTGACCTATTTCCTATTCCAACTTTTGTTCTTGCGTTGATGCACAAGTGGGTTGCCTGTCTCTATATAGTGATTGCCCCACATACAATGCGGAATGCAGTATAGTAAATCTCCCTGACTCAAAGAGGTTTTCCGGATCAGGTCTGGATGTCATCAGCAGGATGTCTCGAGGCCAGACAGCTCAGCGTCTGGCAACAGTGTTTGTCAACTTTACCTTATCTAACCTTCAGGCCTCGATGGAGTTGAATCCCAGGTCTAAATGCTTTATTCATGAAAGATTGACAACATGTTTTCAATCTTCTCCTACAGGACAAAGAACCCTCCACCACAGAAGTGATGTCCTAGAGACCGTGGTGCTTGTCAATCCTTCAGAAGACACTGTTGTATCAGAGGTAATGTCAACATATTCTGACATATAGTTCCAGCTAGTTGCATGTACACTCACATATCAATGGTGTGGAATAAATAAAAAGTTACCCTCCATTACTTTTCTTGACACATTTACCTTTAAGTTCCCTGTAAGGCTTAGCATTGTTTGAAAATGGTCAATACCAAAATTATCTCTCTATTTATTGCCCAACAAACACTTTCTGCAAATGATATCAAAGATTTAAAAATATGATTTCAGTTTATTTCTTTCTTTTTTGTCTTTTAAAGAAATGTTGGACCAATGTTGGATAAAGCAGATCTTTTTACAGATGAAAAATTAACTAACTCAGTGCTGCTCTCTTATGGATGATGTATGTCTGTGATGTATTACCTCAAAACATATCTTTGGCATTTGTGTACAGAAACTACAAAAAATAATTCGTTTTTCTATTACTGCTATTTTGTTCCCCAAAACTTTGTGGAATATAGTCTAAACTTGGAAGTCTAAAATGATTCATTCAATCAGAATCTAACTAATTCAAAGAAAACAAGTTTATAATCCCGGACAGGCTGGTGAGTCTTGTGTCCCTTTTTCTATATTCATGGACAAATCTTGTTAACCTTGACACAATTAAAGTGCATCTTCGTTTGTCAGTGACGCAGGTATTTTTCTCTCCATCTTGCCAATGTTGACTCTCCTTTAACTGTCCTCTGCCTCCCTCTCTCTTTCTCTCTCTTTCTCTTTCTTTCTCTGTTTCTGTGTGTGTGTCCCAGATCCAGTCTCTAGTCACAGACTCAGCAGGACACAAGCTTCTGGTCTTGAGTGGCCAGAGCTCAGATCACGGTGGCCTTCTTCTTCAAACTGGGGTTTTCACCTACCAGACATTTTCACGTGTCTTTGCTGATCCTGGGGTGAGTCAGATCTACTGTCCTCTAACACTTGAACACATTCAAGAATGTACCGTGTACATTTTTCAGCAGATTTTTAAGTGCAGTTGAAAAATGGGTGGATGCTTTGGTACATTTTGGTACTGTATTTGTTGTAAAGCACAAATAGCTCAACATTTGTGGAAGAACACACAAGGTTGAGTTTTCTCACCCTACTAGACTCTTCTATTCTTTTTTGATGTCTTTACAACACAATTCTACCACATTAATGCATAATCACTGACTGATGTGTCCCTCCAGCAGGTCAGTGAATTACTGGGCGCAGCAGCCCCCAAGCAGCAGGCTACACTTACTGTGTCCTGCCGCGGGGAGGTGGGCTGGAGCTCCCTGGGACAGCAGCAGACCCTAAGGGAGTTCCTGGAATAC
Source organism: Larimichthys crocea (assembly GCF_000972845.2). NCBI lineage: Eukaryota > Metazoa > Chordata > Actinopteri > Sciaenidae > Larimichthys > Larimichthys crocea. Next base: position 12,901,159 of record NC_040024.1, read on the forward strand.
AAACTAAACCCTGAGCCTGTTCTCTACAAGATGGAGGGCGTCACTGAGTTCACAGAGTACATCTCTGAGACGGTCGACGTCCCTTCACCTTTTGACCTCCTGGAGCCACCCACCTCTGGAGGCTTCCTAAAACTGTCCAAGCCATGTTGCTACATCTTTCCTGGTGGACGAGGAGATTCTGCTCTCTTTGCTGTAAATGGCTTCAATATCTTAGTGGACGGAGGCTCTGAGCGAAAATCATGCTTCTGGAAGCTGGTTCGTCACTTGGACCGCATTGACTCAATTCTACTCACACACATCGGCGCTGACAATCTCCCAGGTATCAATGGGCTGCTTCAGAGGAAGATAGCAGAACAGGAGGAGGAGCAGTCTCAAGGCTCCACAAACTACAGTGATTGGATGAAGAACCTGATCTCTCCTGAATTAGGTGTGGTATTCTTCAACGTGCCGGAGAAGCTCCGTATGCCAGAATCTAACCTTAAAGTGAAGCGCAGCATCGAAGAGGCCTCGTTGACTTTGCAGTACCTCAACAAACTAGGAATCAAGGCAGAGCCTCTCTGTCGAGTGGTCAGCAACACCATTGAGCCGATTACTCTGTTCCACAAGATGGGAGTGGGCAGGTTAGACATGTATATTCTCAACCCTGTCAAAGACAGTAAAGAGATGCAATTTTTGATGCAGAAATGGGCTGGCAACAGCAAGGCCAAAACTGGTATTGTGCTGCCCAACGGGAAAGAAGGAGAAATATCTGTGCCCTACCTGACATCAGTTACAGCCTTAGTCGTCTGGCTTCCAGCCAACCCTGCAGAAAAAATCGTCAGAGTGCTGTTCCCTGGGAATGCACCACAAAACAAGATCCTGGAGGGGCTAGAAAAATTAAGGCACCTTGACTTCTTGCGCTATCCTGTAGCCACACAAAAGGACATTGCCTCAGGAGCTCCCCCCTCTGTTATAAAACAAACCAAGTTAAAACAAAGAACAGATAGTAAAGAGAGTCTTAAATCCTCCCCAAAGACTACTGCAAAGGCCTCAAAGAAAGAAACCGAAGGACAAGACGATGTGTCAGCTGCCACAGAGGCAAAGAGCGACTCTGTAAAGGAAAATATATCAGAGAAAAAAGAGGAGAAGAAGCCTACTAAGACTATAAAATCTAAAAGTGATGTGCCAGAGAAGAAAAAACTCTTGAAAGAAAAATCTCTAAAAAAGCACCCTAAGGAAAGGGTGTCAAAAATGGATGAGAAAAAGGACAAAGAAAAGAAAGAGATCAAGAAAGTAAAGAAAGACGACTCTGCTAAGAAAGATGAAAAGAAGGATATTAAATCTAAAGAGGACAAAAAGAAGGATGCATCCAAACCTGAGCTAAGAAAAATGACAAAGCCTGACCTAAAACCACTCACACCAGAAGTCAGAAAGACATTACATAAAGCTAAAGTGTCAAGTAAAGCCAAGACTGGAAAAATCAGAGCAGCAAAGGCTGAACCTAAAAAAGAAGAGCCAAAACCTGAAATTATTCAACCTGTACCGATAGAGAATGGAGCAGTGGATGGTATATCCGCTCCCTCAACACCTGAAGACCTCACCAAGGAGTTTGAAGAACTGAAAACCGCTGAAGTTGTACCTGTATCAACAGAGCCACCAGACAGTAACAAGGTTTCATTGGAGCCAACAGCACAAAGTCTTACCCAAGAGAAGCAAGAAGCACAAGAAACTACATCTGAAATTCCATCTGGCGCAAAGTCTCCAGAAAAGGAGGTCTCCGCCCCAGAAGCTGAAGATGAAGACAAAGACAAAGAGTCGATAAAAGAGAGAGAAATGGAAGAGGCTCAGAAATTTGAGGATGAGGGAGCAGCAACTCAGGATGAGGAAGAGGAAGAGGAGGAAGAGGTCCCAGCTGCTGAAAAGAAAACAGAAGAGGAGGAGGAGGAAGATATGGGAATAGGCGAAGAGGAAGATGAATCAAAATGGAAGGAGGCAAAGGACGATGGGCTTGACAGGAAACATGAGTTAGAAGAAATGGAGAAATCAGAAAATCTCTTTGCTAAAGTTGTAACAAAACAGGAGGTACAAATGACTCCATCTGAAGAAGAGGAAGAGGAGGGAGTGGAGAAAGCCGAACTGGAGGAGGTAGAGGATTTAGATGTAATAGCAGATGAAGAGATCAAACATGGAGATACAGCTGAAGAACAAATGGTCACTGAAAGCAAAACTATGGAAATTCTATCCGCAGCCAAAGATGAAGATGAGGAAGATGAAGAGGGCTACCTGTCACATGTTGGAGGTGCCACAGCTCCCATAACCTCAGTAGCTCAAGGAGCAGCTGCAGCTGAACCCATCTCTTACATCCAGGATGAGACCATCCCTGGCTACTCTGAGACAGAGCAGACCATCTCTGATGAGGAAATTCACGAGGAGGCAGAGGAGAGGATACCACACCTTCAATATGACGTTGGTGCCTATGACATCTCTGTTCCAGATCAGACTGAATCCTTCGTAAATATCCACGGCATGAGGGAGATGCAAGCTGCCGCCATGACAGAGAAAGGTTTTATCCCAGGTGTGCAGGAGCAAGTATCGGTCTTTACCAACATCATCACTGCTCCTCTGGCAGAAGAAGAACATGTGTCTTCTGCAACATCCATCACAGAATATGACAAAATGTCCTCTTTCCCTACTTCTATTGCTGAAGACCAATCTGTAGCATCTGTCGCAGCAGCTCAAGCTGAGGAACCATCCAAAACCCCTGTTCCCCTGTCAACTCCACCTGATGCGACCCAAGGCAAAGAGCAGCCACTCTCTGCAGGAACTCTTTCCCCACCTTCTTTAGAAGATGACAAACAACCCAAGTCTCTATCTGATGACTTGCAGCTTCCTGTTGCAGAAGTGAAGATGGGGGCTCCTGTTGCACACGATGAGGAGGAGGAAGAAGAAGAAGAAGAGGAGGAGGACCAAACTCCTAATGTTGACATTTCACTTGAAAAACTCCAAGAGGGCTATGCTTCATCCCAATTATTACAGGGTAAGGAGAAAGATGTTGAAAAACTTGCTGGCACAGTGTCTCCAGTTTCAAAGTCTATAGAAGACACCAAACCAGTCCACCTACCTGTCGAAGAGGAAAATATAGATACAGTTGCACCTAAAGATGTTTCATCTGTTGTGCCTACTAGACCTTTTGGATCCGATTCAGTAACTTCAGAGAGTGAAGAGCGCTGCTTCAGTCCTGATGATATCACTGTGAAAATGGCCTCTCCTCCACAGTCTGGACCACCAAGTGCAGCTCACTCTCCACTGCGTCAGTCACCAGTGGAAGACAAAATGAAGGTCTTCCCTGATTTGGAGCTGCAAAAGCAAGAGGAGGTCATTAGTAAAGTAACAGCAACTGAAGACAAAACTAAAACGACAGATGATCCAGAAACATTGGAAACAGAAGATATTGACAAACAGAAAGCAGATCAGCACAAAGTAGTAGAAGTTTCAACATCTTTGGACAAATCTTTTGAGAAGGGCATTAAAGAGGTCCCAGTGATGAAGGAGCCAGTACCAGAAGATGAAAGCAAACAGGCAGAAACAATCTCTGCTGTTGCCATATCTTTAACAGAAGTTGAGCCAGCGAAAAAGGATTCCCATTTCTCACCTGACCAAAGTGATGAAGAGGTTGACGAAGGAATCAAAGGAAAAGAACCTAAAGTACCTCTTCCAGGGAAATTTCCAGAGAGGGAGGGTCGTTTTCTGGATGACGATGAAGACAAGAAGGATGATAATGATGATGATCAACGTGATGCTAAAGCTGCAGTTAAAGCCATCAAAGTGGAACATGAGAAAGAAAAAGATGACACCGCTGATGTCATACAAATTGAGGATGAGAAGAAACCGAAATCTGTCATGCAGGAAGATGTTTCTGCTGTTAAATCCATTACTGATGAGAAACCAGAGAAAGAGGCAGTAAATGATGAAATCTCTGATATCAAACCTATTAAAGAAGAGCCAATTGCAAAGGACACTGTCACTGTTGATAAAGCCATTACAGATGAACAGAAAGAGCCTGGAAAAGACCAAACTCCTGAAGTCAAAACTACTGAAGAAGCAGAGATAGAAATCGTTGCTTCTGTGGCCAAACAAATCAAAGATGAACAGAAGCAGAAAGATTCAAAACAAGACGATTTTGACCTCAAAGGTGAGGTTATTGAGACAGAGGTTAAAAAGGATGATGTGTGTGATGGTACTTTGAAAGAGGAGGAGAAAGAACTGACAGAGAAGGGTGATACTTTTGATACTAGCTCTATAAAGACTGAAGAAAAAGAGATTGAAAAGGACCACGTCACAGATGTCACACCTGCTAAAGACGAGATGCAGAAAGAGGCAGAGAAGGATGATATGTCCATTATTGAGCCTCCTAAAGATGAGAAGAAAAAGGAAATCGAAATATCTGATATCAAAGTGAATGAAGATAAGAAAGAGGAAAAAGAGATAGTGAAGATAGATGCTTCTGCTACCAAGCGATTAACAGATGAGCAGATGGAAAAGGAGATAGTTGTCAGTCTTGCTGAACTCACCAAAGAAGAAGAAATGATTAGTAAAGATGACACATCTGCTGTTACAATGAAAGAAGAAAAGGAGCAAGAGATTTGTAAAGATGCTATTTCAACCATCAGCCTCACCAAGATGGAGGAAAAGGATGGAACAGTGAGTAAAGATGAGATTCTTGTTGCCAAGCCAACCACAGAGCAAGAAAAGGAGAAAGAAACAAGTAAAGATGATATTTCAACCATTGCCCTCACCAAGATGGAGGAAAAGGATCTAACCATGAGTAAAGATGAGATTCCTGCTACTAAGCCAACCACAGAGCAAGAAAAGGTGAAAGAAACAAGTAAAGATGATATTTCAACCATCTGCCTCACCAAGATGGAGGAAAAGGATCTAACCATGAGTAAAGATGAGATTCCTTCTACTAAGCCAACCACAGAGCAAGAAAAAGAGAAAGAAACAAGTAAAGATGATAGTTCTGACACCACACTCTCCGAGGAGCAGAAAAAAGATACGATAGCAAGCAAGGATGATGCTTGTGTCTTCAAATCTACTGCAGAAGAAGATAAGAAGGAAGGTGAAAGTGAAGACGATACTGCTGCCATAAAACTTACCAAGGAAGAGGAAAAAGATAAACTGCCCAGTAAGGAAGATACTTCTGCTGTTAAACCAACAGTTGGAGAAGAAAAGGAACAAGAGAAAAGTAAAGATGACACTGCTGCCATCAAATCTACCAAGATGGAGGAAGAGCAAGTAATAGTATGTAAAGATGATGATATCTCTGCCATGTCAACCAAGATAGAAGCAAAAGAGACACCTGGTGATGCTGTCAAACCAGTCATGGAGGAAGAAAAGGAGCAAGAAACAAATAAAGATAAAGATGTCTCTTCCACTCTCAAACTCTCAAAGATGGATGAAGAGGATGTAAAGATAAGCGAAGATGTTTCCACTGTCAAAACATCTGAGGACAAAACAACCACGAAGGATTTCATTTGTGTTGTCAAACCTTCCACGCACGATGAAAAGGAGAAAGAAATCAGTAAAGATATTTCTGTTGACCAGACAGTGACAGAAGAAAAGGAGAAGGAAGTCACTAAAGATATTTGTGCTGTGCAATCAACGATAGAAGTAGAAAAGAAAAAGGAAATCGGTAAGGACATTTGTGCTGTACAATCAATGACAGAAGAAAAGGAGAAAGCAGTAGATAAGGAAGAAGACTTGGACTCAATTCAGGATCACACTACTATCAAACCCATCGAGGGAGAAAAGGATACAGTAACAATTAAGGATGAAACTTCTGGTATCAAACCTACCAAGGAGGATGAAAGCAAAGACACTGCTGGTGTAAAACCCCTTGCAGATGAGGAAAAGAAGGTAGAGTTGAAAGATGTTACAGCTGATGTAAAACCCATCAAGGAGGAGGCAAAAGAAATCCCAAAGGATGAAATTTGTGATAAAGAAATGAAGGTTAAGGAGGAAGAAATGGAAAAGGAGAAGGAAAAGAGTGATATTACTGATTCTGTATCCATTAAAGAGCAAAAGGAAAGTGACATAGATTATTCATCTGTCAAAACTTTAAAGGATGGCAAAGAGTTGGAAAAAAGTGACATTTCTGACAAAGAAATAAAAATTCCAGAAGTTAAAGAGGAGAAGGGCAATATCTCTGACCACAAACCCATTTTGGAGGAAATTAAGGACAAAGAAACCAAACAAGAAAAAGAGAAAGAAACTGACTCCAGTCTTGAGCAACTCAAGGATACGAAAGAAAAAGAGCCATCAAAAGCTGAAACCATGAAAGAAGAAATGAAAGATGTAGTCAAACAGCTCAGTCCTGAATCTGAATCTGTCAAACAGGACACAGAGAAGGAAGCAACATTAAGCATCAAAGATGAGCAAAAAGGGAAAGATGATCATCCTTTTGATTCTGAATTGAAGAAGGATGATAAAAAAGAGGTAGATCTCCCAATATCTCAGACCTTGGAAGAGGAGAAACCTAAAAAGGATGATATTTGTGATGTCAGAGATAAGCCTATACATGAAGAAACCTCTGAAAAGCTTACTGGAACTCAGAAAGAGATGGAAACCTTTGGTGCTACATCAGTAGAAATGCAGCAAGACACTTATGTAACTACATCAAGTCAAGACCTAAAACCAGTAAAAGATGACATTTGTGTGTCTCCTAGCCACATCCAAGAGGCAAAAAAAGAACAAGTTACAGAAGCAAAGGCCATTACTAGTCAAGACGAGAAGATGGAGAAAGAAAAAGATGATACACATGTTGCTGAACTGAGCAAAGAACAGAAAATGGAAAAAGAACAAGAAAAAGAAAAAGAATACACCTATGTGACTGAAGACATCAAAGATGAAAAGACAAAACCAGAAGAGGATGAAAGAATAATTAAAGAAAAAGACGTTGGTGACATGAAGACAGATGAGATCACTGAGAAAGAAAAGTATGACTCTTCTGATACAGACCATACCAAAGAGGAGAAATGGGAACGAGAGGAGTTACAAGAGAAAGACCTGGACAAAGCCATTAAACAATCTACACAGACAGTATTGGGAGAAGCAGCAATGGCATCCAAGTCAGATTACAAATCTGCATTTGTGGTTCAGTCCTCTGATGAAGACAGGGAAGATGAAGAGGAGGAGGACATTTGTATGGGAGGAGCAGGTTCCAGACCTTTGTCAGTTGAGCCAAGAAAATCAGGACATGACATCTCATCTGAAGGCCTGCCTTTAACCCAAACTCCACAGACAAGTGACCAAGCTAAACTGCCAACATCAGAACAGGCCACAGTGATCATACCAACGCTTACAATGCAGGAGCCCTCTATTGATGAAGAGGTCAAAGAGTTTGGCAAGGAAGAACCAAGACTTTCACCTGAAGTGGACAAAGATGTTGTGAAAACAGAAACCGCACCACTTGCCAAGCCAGAGCCCTCCTTTGATGTGACAATAATGACCTCCATTCCAAAACAAGAAACCGCTTCTGATATCCCAGAAGCTAAAGCAGGACCAATGTCAGACACAACTGAGAAAAAGCCTGTGTTGTCAGCAGTATCAAGCACTGACAGTCAGCCCATGAGCTGTACGCTTTCAAGCACTGAGAGCCAGTCCAGTGTAGATGAAACACCACCACAAGAGAAACACATACCGCCTCAGACAAGCTCAGGACTCAGTGCTACAGAAAAGGCAAAGCTGGATGAGAAACCAGGAAAGGAAGCAGAGAGAGAGATGGAAGGAGAACGAGAGGTGGCTTCTCCAGGATTATCACAGCCTTGTTCATATTTTATGTTAGACAAGGAGGATCCAAGCCACGCTAAAGTTGTAAAACCAGACACTACAAAAATGGAGAGTGTTGATCAAATAACCTCGGACAAGGAAGCAGCCATTGGAGACGAAAAGCAAACCGCTGGTGCTTCTAAGTACGATCCGTATGAAAAGCCCATTCCAAAAGATCACGATTTGGACTCTAGAGAAGAAAGTGAGATTTCTTTAGGTTTTGATCACACCTCTGATATGGGTATTGATGATAACAGAAGAATAAGCCAGTCAGAGGCTGGAGGAGCCATGTTTCTCCTGGAAGATCAGTACAAAGAAGAGCCTCTGTCCTTTAGTAGAGTTGACTACAGCCCGGTGTCCCTCACAGAGAGTGAAAGGAGCAGCCACCACAGCCGAAGTGCCTCACCTAAATATGAAGACAGAGAGAAAGGCCAAGAGGAAGAGAGGGAGAGAGAAGAAAGACCAGATACACCTTATGTTGACAAGAGCTTTTCATCAATAGAAATGCAAGATAATAAAATGTCTCAGGCTGCTGAGTCTTATTCTTTCAGTCCCAAAGAGGACAAACCTGAAAAGTCAGAGAAAGAGAAAGAGGATATGACTGAAGGTGCTGCAGCAGCTTTTCAAACAGGGGCAACAGGAGAAAGTGACAAGGTTTCTACCAGTACAGCTGTTCAATCAGCAAGTGCACCAGTAAGACAAGAAACACCCCCTCCACCATGGAGCCAATCAGATCTTGGACAAGTTTCAGTGGCTCCTTTAGCTTTTGGAGAACTTGCAGAAAAGAAGACAACAGAAAAGGAGAAAGAAAAATCTGCTGAGTCTCTCAAAAACAAAATGGAGTCCTCTGATCATGAAAGAGAGGGATCTCCATCTGGTCGACATTCACCTGCAGAAAAAGACATTTTACCTCAACAAGCATCTGCTGCCCCAATGTTAGGACATGAAATAGATGATAACGTTTTGGCATCTGACAATAGTCAAATCAGCAGCTCTGCCACTTGTAAATCCATGTTAGACTTTCCTGATGGAAAAGAGAGCCTGATAGATAAAAGATTACTTGTAGAGGGGGAAGATTTCAATGTAGATGATGATGAAGATGAAGATGAGGATGAGGAGGAGGAAGAAGAAGAGGAGTTAAGTGATATAGATATGGAAAAGGGTGCAAGAGAACAGTCTGAAAAAGAAATGTGCAAACGTAGCTCTGACGATAGTGCTACATTAGCAGAGGTAGAGGACTCAAATAAAAAATCTCAGTTGCCTGAATCAAGCTTCCTTAAAGAGGAAACAGTCTGCAAACCAGCACCTGATGATGCCTCAGCTGTCACAGAGACAGACAGGGACATGAGTAAAACAACACCATCTCTTGAAGCAAAACCACTCAAAGAAGATGATACAGCTGGTGGTACAGCCACATCCAAGCTTCCTGAGACAAGGAGTGAAGATGCAGGTAAAGCAACTCCATCACCAGACCCAAGTGCTCACAAAATGGACGAGAGCTGTTCCATTACATCAGATGCTCCAAAACTTCCTGAAACAAAGACAGTGGACGATACAGACAAAAAGCATTTGTCTCCTGAACCAACCACAAAAAGAAGGTTGTCATCTGCAGAGGATTTTACCTCCACTGAAGTACAAGAGTCGGAAAAAGAAGATGAAGACAAAGTCTCTCCACCACCAAGCTTTTTGACAAAGGAAACTTCTCAACCATTGACCACAAGCAGCCTGACAGGCAGCGTTTTGCCTCCTGACCATTCCATGGTCCATGACAAGTCCATGTCCAAAACTGCATCTAGTCCCTCCCCACCGCTAAGTGGCAGCTATGCCGATATTGGGCAGAGCAGATCTGGAAGTTATTCTGAGCATTTTTACAGTGAGGAGAGTCATGCAGGATTGAAGGAGGATAAGAAAGAAACCCTCTCAGATGCCTCTCATCTATCCAAGCCAAGCGATGACAAATATTACAGCCAAAGAGATTTCCAAGAAGAAAGTGTAGAGGAGAGGCAGACTCGAAATATCACCACAAAACATGAGGAAACTTCCTCATCACCTTGCACATACACCACCTTAACATACTCTTCTTCTACATACTCCTCCACGTCATATAGTTACTCATCCTCAGCCTCAACTTCTGCCCCTTTGAGTAAACAGTTTGAAGACAAAGTTGAAACGTCCACATCACTATCAAGCTCTGAAATAACTCTAGCCAAAGAGGAGCCATCATTCACCACAGAGTCTACAAGCTCCTGCTTTGGAGGGTTTCAGAGAGATGAGTATTTGGAGGTGACAGCAAAACCTGCAACAAAAGTGTCTTTACCCAGCAAGATTGATGAAACCAAACCATTATCTCAAATCTTGTCTACCACTGCTAAACTGACTGAGGATCTAAGTGATTCTGCAAAGCCTGAGACAGACACAAAATCAAGCACTGATAGTTTCTATATGCTAGAAACCAAGATTACAACATCCTCTGCAGCACCATCTCTGCAAAGTATCGAACCACCAAAAGTGTTGCAAAGTTTATCCACATCAGAGGCTTGCTTTGACGTCTCACCCCTCCAAAGGGCTGACTCTCCTGACAGGGACTCCCAAGGGTCAGAGGAAGATGAGGAGCCTGTTACACTTGAAATGGAGGACAGCACTCTACCATGTCGTATTGAATGTGAAAAAATCAAACAAGTGTCTGAGCAAAAAGAGACTGTTTCATCAATAACTGAGTCATATGTGGTAGAAAGCACCATACACCCAACAGAGACGACAACGGTCACCATCACCTCTTCTGTTGTGTCTACACCTAAAGTTGCGATGGAAACAACACATCAGACAGCTTCAGTTACTCCTCTGAGTGACAGCGGAGCTAGCAAAACCACATGTGCCACAACAGATTTGTCCAAAAAAGATGAGGACATAGAGAAAACGCTGGACATAAAAGAAGAAAAGACAATTGGAGCTATTTCATCTGTAAAAGAAGATGCAACGGTGCCTGAAAAAGAAACAAAGGATGAAAAGACAGAAACTGCTAAAGACAGTGAAGTCAAGCAGAAAATAGAGAAGAAATTGGAGGAAAAGACTTGTAAAGACAGTATAGAGGAGAAGAAGGCAACAGCTGATCCAAATATGTGTGAAAAGGCAGAAGATGGTAAGAAAGGAGAGACAGAAAGAGTAGAAGAGAAAACCTTGTTGGAGATGCCATCAGAGAGATTAGAGGTCAGAAGAAAGAGCAGTATATCTGATTGGGAGCTGCTACAGAGGCCTGACGACTGCCCAAGTGCCCCACCTCCAGGTTATGGTGATGATGATGAGGAAGAGGATGAGGAAACAATGGAAGCGATGGAATGGATGGCCAGTGTCCATGGAACCTCTATGTCCTCCTCAAAAGATGCCTATCACACAGAAACATCTAGCAAAGGAGCTGCAAGGGCTGATCGTCCTTCTGACTTGAACACAGGAGCCACCTCCTCCTCTGCCTCCCATCCAGGCTACTCCTCCTGCGAATATCAACATCGCAAAGGAGAACTTTCTCCGTCATTCATCAACCCAAGCCCTCACCTCTCCAGTGACGAGGGCGAGGAGGAAGGCCATAGTGACCACTCCCAGGAAGGGGATGAGGATGATCAAGAGCAACACTCTTTGAAAAGGAGGTCGCACAAGCAAAGGCGTCACCACCCTCCAAGTTACCATGGAGACTCTGGACAGGGGCCACACCAGCTGCCTGGTGCCATGTCTGGTTTGGCTGTGACGTTAGCTGGAGAGGAAACACCTCCAACATCAGTGAGTGAGTCGTTGCCTTCACAGTCGGACTCTGACGTCCCTCCGGAAACTGAAGAGTGTCCATCCATAACAGCTGAAGGAAATCTCGACTCGGACGAAGACGCTGAACATCTGCCGGTGGACAAATTATCTGCATCTGGAGGTGGGGGGAGTCACCATCCTCCATCACCAAGGTCAACTCAGAAGACTCATGATCCTCTCCCCACACCCATGAAGGACCCTCTTCCCCACCCTCCACACCCAGATGTTTGCATGGTAGATCCAGAAGCTCTTCTCAACGACCACAGCAGCACAGAGAAACTTCTTAAGAAGGAGCACAAGACCACCAAGGGCCTCAGGAAGGGCAAACCTAAGTCAGCCTCCCCAGCTCGTAAGGGGGAAGTCAGGAAGAGGTCCTCTACTCCAGTGAAGCAGACTTCCAAGGACTCTGCCTCACCTCGGTCATCCTCCCTCAGGAGAAAGGACACGGACAGAAGCTCCAGGCTGATCAAGATGTCTGAGACCCAAGGCTCCAGGAGTGAGATCCTCAACCCGGCAAAAGGCCTGGTAAATGGTGTCAAGAGCAGTTCAGGTGGGTTAACATATTCAAATCCTGCAACATACATACTACATGCATTTACCTTCAAAATAATTTCTGGACTGATTCAAACTGCCTTCACACCAGACTGATTAGGACACATTTACCTCCACAATTCAACCTTAACTGTGCACCTGTTCTCCTTCTATACAGGCATTTTGCAGTTGGTTATGTAACTTTCAAAATAAATTAACAAAAAATATTTCTTAAAAAACTTAGAAGAAAAGATATCATCATCAACAGATCAACTTCAAATGAGGGGTGTTATTTCTAGAATCAGAAATCATATCTGAGATTAGGTAAAATGACATATTGAATCTTTTCAATCATAAAAGTAAGAAGTAGATCTTAGAGCCATAGATCCAACTGAAACTCTTACAAAAAAGTCACATAATAGACTTTTATGTTCATGTGCTGTTTGGTTGATAACATTTAGTTCACATTAAACTGGTTACGGTATGTCACATTTCATTTATTTCATTTCTTTTTTTATGTAAATATGAATATTTTAGGGGAGTTAATGCAATCCTGTTTATTTTAAACATCGTCTGCACATGATAAGGTCAGGTTCGGACATGCAATAGACTGTGGTCATTAGAATGATAGATATGCAACACAGATATTATTCCATTAAGGTGCAATGACACATGGTGTGGGCATATTTTTCAGAATAATTGATTTGTATAAAAAAATATGTGAAATCATGCTGTTTCATATCCTTGTTCACTTTCAGGTAACACCCAGAAAACTAGCTCAGCCGTCCCCCCTGGACCACCCGTCTACGTTGACCTGGCCTATGTGCCCAACCACTGCAGTGCCAAGAATGTCGACCAGGAATTCTTCAAGAGAGTGCGAGCTGCGTACTACGTGGTGAGTGGGAATGAGCCGGGCAGCGGAGAGCCCAGCCGTGGAGTCCTGGACGCCCTACTGGAAGGCAAAGCTCAGTGGGGTTCCAATTTACAGGTACTTACCCTCCATATTCATTAGTTTGTCTGCGTCTTCATTCCTCATATTCATACCCTCATATATTATATTCCTCATAACACCTGAATAAGTGAGTGGAGAAACATAACGAATGCAGATGCTTCCACACAGGTGCACTGCAATGGTACAAATAAAAAATTAGCATCCAATCCTGCTCTGTGGCCTGTATGAAAATGCTGAGCAGGCCCAGATAATGCTGATTTTGTATTGATGGCAAGAGGAAAAGACGTGACTTTGAAAGACAGTTCATTGTTGCAGCACAGATGGCAGGAGCTTTAGTGAAAAGGACTGCTTAACTGGCTTGTGTTTCTATAAGGAACAGTGATTCAGTCATTTGGATCTATGGAAAATGGGGTGAGGAATTGGGGTTGTGGTCATTAGTATTTAATTAAGAGTACTATTCTGAGAAATGCTTGCCCTCGTCCATAGAACAAAACAGTTTCCACCACCATCATCAAAACACCAGAGTAGAGTAGCAGCAGAGTATATTTTGGAAGAATGCTGTTCATCCCTCCAGTCGAGTTCACAGACTTGTAGAATGAAAGCAGCACTGAAGCTGTTCGATGCCTCACAGAGACACTGCTTTTTCCTTTAGTTTGTCACCCATCTGTGTATGTACTATATATAGACTGCTATACAAGGTGTGTTCCTACACTTTATTGCTGGACATGTGTCTATATATTATTATACAGTATATAGAGACAGTATGCATATTATTTACTGAGGCATTGTAAGGTAACTTTCACAGTTATGTTGATGACTGTTCTCTATCATAGAATACTCAAAAAGCAAAAAAATCTTCACTCATGTCTGTAAAGAGAAAGCAAACACAACTTAATTATTATTATCAACACTGAAGTGTGGAGTTCGAGTTCTGTGTGTATCTTATATTGCCAGCTTCAGCAAACCCTGGTTTCTGTAGTGACGTGCTAAATGTAGTGTAGGGCAGATTTGACTGGGAGTGGTGCCTGATGCCCACCCCCGTCTATTATGCAGAAACTGCTGTATTGACTTTAGCTCTCTACAGTTCTCTACACAATCCTAAAATATATAACCCAGTGGAACAGACATAGAATCTTTATCAAATGTTTCTGCCAAGATGAAGAAAGACTCCTGTATACGTAACACACAGAGCAGGGGACAGAAGCAGGACAACAGACTGAACTGGAAAACACTGGATTAAAGCTTCTAGGCTGGTTTCAAAGAAAAAAAAGAGATCCTGGTTATGGGTTTGGGTATTCTCATTGAATTCCCCAAAAATGTGTAACTATTCTAGCTTCTATATATTCAAATATCTAGATCTATGAATCTAAATGTCCATTTTTTGAATTGTTTTCTTCATTCATGGCTGATCTCTTTCCTCCTTCACTTCATCTCTACTGTCTACCCTCTTTTTTGTTTCCTCGTGTCCCCATCAGGTGACTCTGATTCCAACCCACGACACAGAAGTGACCCGGGACTGGTACCAGCAGACCCATGAGAGGCAGCAGGACCTGAACATCATGGTTCTGGCCTCCAGCAGCACCGTAGTCATGCAGGACGAGTCCTTCCCTGCCTGCAAGATCGAGTTCTGAGCTTCATGATGCTCGCTGTGCTTTCAACCCATCCATCCATCCACCCACCCATCCATCCTTCCCCTCTCCATCATCTGCTCTCACTGGAGGTAGAGCGAGAGTGAACAGTGATCTGTTTCTTCAAAGCCTCTCTCATGGTACCAGTCTCAAAGCATTTGCTGCAACCCTTAATATGCTAGATTTTGTTAGCTGAAATCAAAGTGACAACTCTGGGTGTGACAGTAGGGTTACAACACAAACAACAACATACTTTATATTTGTTTTCTTCTGAGTTAACAGTCTGAAGATTTTTCAACAAGCAAACAGCTTTATTTGCGTCATGTCTAACAGACATGGACGTCACTATCCCACAAAGGCAAAATGCCACAGTTAAACTACAGATATGTAGTTTGTAAACTTCTCTTATTAGTTCTCAAAATGTAAATCAATCAGTGATCAATATTTAGTTTAGATTGTATCCACAATGTTTATAGAAGGGTAGAACACTTTGAATTTATTTGACGCTTTCCTCCATCCGTGCACACAGCAAAACTCATCCATAGCAATTGTGCTCACGCTACAATAGTTTTTGGATTAACTCGATAACGACATAAATTGATGTAATGTAAAAAAAAAAAAAAATAAATAAAAACATTCCTTCTTGTCATTTTGTGGTGACGTTTTAGGAGGTGCCTGAAGTTGACACTGTTTCGGCTTTCACAGCTTCGCTGGTGCATGATTGCTTGCGTTTTAGCTCGGACTCTTTCAGAACTGCATAGGGTTAACCCTTTCTTTAGCCAGCCTTCAAGTGTGGAATGCAGTATAGTGTAGATAGGTTACTACACAGTTTGGCTGTCTATGCTCAAGTGAACTCAATAGGCGCCAGGCAAAGGAACGATGTTTGTACACTAATCATATCTCTGCTGGATGTAATGGTTCCTCTTTAAGTCTTTCTCATGGTCTTTGTTGGTTGTATGTACTCCAGTATACATATAGGATAAATGTTTCTATATCAATACAGAGGTTATGTTAAATAAATGATATATTTTGTGATGATGCAGCAAATTATGATCTGAAGTGAGGAGCGTTTCTGATTGCATTTAAAGAAGAAGGTTTATTTTACATTTCTGTCATTTCCTCCTGTTACATTTTACCGTCTCTGTCAACATCACAACATGATAGGAAGAAAAACAAGCAGTGACCGGTGACAAATGTAGCAACGGAAGTTTGTCTGATAGTCCCTTCAGAGGGACGGGAACGGGAACTGCAATATTTATATTTATTATTGGGGTAAATCTTTCAGGAAAAAAAGGCGGTGTGTTACAGGAGGCTTCTTTCATGTGCCTTTAGCTTGTGGTTTTGGGAGAGAGGACATGTCAGCCATTTTAAAGCAGAGCCAGAAACCAGGGTAAATCAAAGAAACAGAGTACACGAGGACCAATCAGCGCACAAATCTTATCCACACAGGATACTCAGAAATAGAACATTTACATGGAAATACGTTCAAATAATCCAACTAAGTATAACCATATACTGAAATACCATTTAGCCAAACCAATATGAATGTCTTCGAGCAAGGTGTTGCACCAAATAGGAATGTACTTTTCTGAGGAGGGAAAGGAGAGTCTAGAAGTCAGACTTTTGTTTGTACTTGAAGCACAGAGTGTTGGCAAAGTAGCAGAAAATAACTTCCCATTGTAATATAAATGAAATGCCTAACCTTAATCCCAGAGTACTATTTATAGAATGAGCATGAATGTGATGGTTGATTGTACTGGACACAGTTATAAAAGTAGGCATGTCTCTGAAGTAGTTTTGTGCGTGTATTAGTATACGATACACACCGAGTAGCTGTTTTTATGACGCAGCAGAGTTTGTTTGTGACAGTGACGTGGCGAGTGAGTTTTCTGTAGGTTCAGTGTGAAAGGTCTTTCCGCTTGTTTATAGCCAGATCCAAGAGAAGCTTACATTAAATTTACACAAGGCCAAGTTTTAGTTCTTTATTCATATCTGTATTTTAATGTTTGAAAAAAATCTATTCTGGTTTTATTTAATCCAAATTTGTGTTGAGAAGCAAGCACAGTCCTGATTATTATTGTTTACATTTCATTTTTGTCAGAATAGGAAACACATTTTTGCCAAGGTGGCTCATCACGATTGTTATCTTAACTTTGAGGCTGACTTGAGGTCAGCCTGGGTGAAGCGTGGGGGAGGCTCGGATTTCTAGAAAGGACTTTCAGATTGATCGTCAGGATGTTGCCAACTAAAAGCAGTGAGGATCCTCTGCTTGCACTTTTTAACTCACATTCTTTTCCTCATTCTGATTCAAAATATGGAGCACAGAAGGTGAGAGTGTGTTGTTGACTTGTGCTAGTCTGGGACCAGTGCCATTTTTCTTCTTTCCCTGTAATACTCTCTAATAACGCTCACCTCATACCTCATCTGTGCTCTTTTCCTGCCAGGCCTCCCTTTAGTTTCCCCACATGATACTTGTCCATTATGCACTGTGTAACAGGCAGGCATAGCTTTTCTTATCCCACTGGGGAGGATCTGAGTTGCTGAGGTGCAGGGTGTATATTAAACAGCTGGGCACGCACAAGTACACACACACACACCCGAGAGTGGAGGGAGTTGATAAACTGAAGACCACATTAAGAAAATGAAGGTTCAAAAGGACTCAGTTGAAAACAGTTCATGCCTGAGAGTTTGTGAACCAATTGATCAAGCAGAAAGTTCTTTTCACCCCGTCTTCAATGCTGTCTGGCAATGTGTCCAAAAAACCAGTCAGAAGCTTTTCAATGTATGGATCGGATTTTGTGGATGGTCTGATATGTTGTACTGTCTTTGAATAATGTTTTTAAGTTGGCAGATTCCAAATACCCAGCCTTGAGATTTTCAAGGCATCAGTGGAACGCTGTGAATCACTCAATACTGAACTGTGTGACTATACAGAAGCTGAATGCACTATAGAGGAGATCTATTTTTCTGAATGTAGAGTTGGTACTACCATGTGAATGCTGCTGGATCAAAACAATATACAAAAAAACCCAAATAAAAACACACTCACCAAACTAGACAGAAATACATTTTAGGGAGAGGGATGAGGGCAAACACTGTTTTCTGTTTTGACAAATTGTCATTTCAATTACGGTTCTGCTCCAGACGAGGAGACAAGTTTTGACTTTTAACGTGTCAGAAAGCAACCGAGATCCAATAATAAACATTAACTGTAACACAGATTTAGTACTAACTGCAGCTGCATCTTTTTCCTTTTCCTGAATATGACTTGAAACACATGCAGACTCAAAAACCATCAGTGAAATTAAACTAAATGCTACATGTACATTTATGTACTGTGCACAGATTTGTACATATCGCTGTGGAAAGAAAACAAAAAAGCATCTGAAAGATCTAACAAACTATTCTTCTTGTGATAATGGTTCATTTTAGCTCATTTTAGTGACAGTGTGATCAAAACTGTAAACTTACTCCTTGAACCAAGAAAACTACACAAAACGCTGACAAGATACAGGACGAAAAAAAAAGTACATCTTTCAGTTCAATCATCTCCATACCTGCATTAAAATGAAGATATCATTTGATCACAATACGGTGTCATCTGTCCATCTAATCTCTCTGCATGTGATTTATTTAGTTATAATCCTGAATGTAATTGTTTAACATGGAAATAATAATAAAAAATACAATGCTATTTTAAAGAGGTATATTTGAAAAAAGCTAATTGTCTTAACTGGTACTGAAATGACCTACAGTAATATAATACTGGGCTGTGCTTTTATTGTTTGCCCTATTAACATGTTGTTAAGAAGACGCTGTATTGGTAGTTCTGTTTGATTCTCTATTTTTTTTTTTTTTTTTTTTTTTTTTTTTTTTTTTTTTTTTTTTTTTTTTTTGCATTGTATTAATCTTAGTTATGTTTTTCTTCCTCAGTGCAATATTCAATATCTCTCTGTCTCTTTAAATCTAACTGGTAAAACTAGAACTACTGCAGATTCATTGTAAAAGGGAAACAGCCTGGTGATCATCAATTAAAGTACATTGAAATCTAAATGTGTGTTTTGGGTCTTTTGTCTCTTGCTGTCTGACAGGTTTCATTTAGGTTCCAGGTTTATTTTATAGATCACACGATACATGCGTCAGAATATCTAATATCATTATTGAAAACCCCACGACATGATAAAGATGAGCGGTTACAGGACATGGAACCTGAGATGGATATTGATGTGTGTAACAAATTTCATAATTTAGCTAACAATTTAAGACATTTCATTTGAAACTGCAGATGATCTGCTGGTGGGGCTCGAGGAAAAAATTAAGAGCATTAGCAAAGTCAGTAAGATTCATCATCTGGGGAGCATGAATGTCTACAAAATATCATGGTAATCTATCCAATATTTTCTGAGATATTTCCGTCTGGACCAAAGCAGCACAAAAAGCAATCACAACAGTGTGATTTTAGTTCTTTAAAATAAACGGATTCTGTTCTCTTTGCTATTTTATGTCACAGTCTGCCATAATTGCTGTGTTGTGTTTTAAGCAGGTATATTAGAGGCACACTTAAAGAAAGTTGAAACTGAACCAATCTTACAGCTGGACAGCAACAATAGCCAGCATGACAAGATGGAGTTGAGGCTATGTCTGCTCCATGAGAATTGTTACCAGCAAAAAAAGTGTGAAAGATGAAACTTTCAGTGAAGCTGCAAAGTCGGTCAGTGTCAGTGAAGCAGCTGCAGGCCCTTTGCAGTGAGGTTATTAATAATTTATAATATGACTGAGTGAGCCTTTCATACAAAGATCTACTGTATTGTATGAGGAACAGGCATTTATTTTAAACATATAAATTAGTACTAATTACTGTATAAAGATTTAATTCAAGACCTGAAAGTGGCAAAGAGGCAGTTACTGTCACTATTAAAATGCCTTCAAAGCACATTTTGAAGCAGTTTATCTGTCTAAGTTTATATATGGATGGAAGAGGAGAAATCTTCTTTTTGTTTGTTTATTGCCTTATTTAAAAGGTCATTAACTGTGAATCGTTCCAGCTGTACAGCTATTTGCTTCTGTCATGAACGGGGAAATTAGCTATAGAGACCAAAACTGTTTTTTGTACCAGGCTGTAAACATGTTTATTTCTGCTGTGAAGTTGGACATTTGAACATGGAGACTTATGGAGACTGACTCACTTCTGGAGCCAGCCTCAAGTGGACGAGAAGAGGAACTGCTGGAGGTTGCCACTTGATCTAGAGCCAGTGTTTAGTTTGTCCATTCTGGGCTAAGGTAGAAACATGTCGGACTCTGTAGAACACATGTAAAACACATGAATGGATACATAGTTATAAATATTATATTATTTTCTGTAAACAGAGCCCTCTAAATCTGACACACTGGACCTTCAACCAAACAAAACGGCATGAATCAGTAAAATTTCCATCTCTAGCTTGCAAGCCAACAGGTAGTTTGCTCATTAATAAGCAAAGTAAGCAACTTTCTCCAATTCAATGTTTTTGCCAATTATCTGTAAGCCTGGAGGCTGTAAAACTACCACACACATGTATCCATAGCTAGTAAAGACTAAAGTCCTAGTTTTAAGAATTTTGGCTGAATGTGTGACCTTTCCATCATTTCTATCTGGCATGATACAAAGTGTACATTTCTACATTTTTATCAAATGATACAAACAGAAGTCATTTCAATAAAAATAAAAGGTTATGTCATATTCTTTTTACAGTTTCTGTCCTTAAAATACTTTGAATCTGCCTCAGTGCTGTACTGTAGATAGACGAGATGAACATCCGTTCACCACTGCTGGTTCCACCTGAAGTTGAAATTCATACCTTTATGGATTTTTTTTGTGAGAAAGAGCTTAGTACTTTTGTACAGAAGAGTTTGCAGTAAACCTGTGAATTAAATATGAGGAAGGAAATGTACCGTTTGCTTCAGTACTGCATGAGCAGGCCTGGTCAGTGTGCTGGTCGGCTTTGATTTGTCAGGTAGGAAGATGAAAGAGAGGTTATGCTTCAGCGGCACGGCTCGAGTCTCACTCCCCACATGTCAGAATAACTTTTTTCCATTTCATATTTACAAATATCTGATTGCAGCAGCAAGTGAAAAAACAGCCTCATATTCCCTGAGGGGTGGACATCAATTCAGACTCCAAAATCAACCTTTAAGGATCGACCTACACCTGCTGCAGGAACACACTCTGCATTCATTCCAGCCAGTGATGAATGACAGTTCATTTATCTTTGTCTCTCCTTTCAGTGAGTGTGTCAGCCTCCAACCTCTGGCTGATTTTCTCTCTGCACTCACAGGAAGGAAAAAAAAAAGAAATTTGGCCTGTTGTTCACTCGTGTTGGCAGTCCCTCCAACCTTGGACGCAATACTATTATATGCAGTTTGGGTCTCTAGCAGGGTGACTGAGCCCACACATTGCTGCTCGGCTGCCACGTCGGCAATCAAAAAAAAAAAAAAAACCTTCTCCTCCTCACCAGCCCTCCCCCGGTTACCATGACAACATATTTTGACATTGGAAGAGGTTTTCTGGGGGAGTTGAGGACGGGCTGTGGGTGCGGAGGTGGTACTCGAGGTCTAAACTGGACACCTTCCTGCCTTCCTGTTGGGTTTGCGTGCAGACTAGATGAGGGTAATTCTCTCATCAGGACGACTAATAGTTACTCTCCTCTGTCGTCTTCACCTCCCACTCCTCTCTTTGCATTTATATTTCAGGCAATTAGCTGAATGCAAGCCAAGTCAGTCATGAGAGAGAAGTCAGAGCTAAAAGTCTGAAGGGAGAAGGTTGGAAACAGACTCATGAAGCTCAGCCTGTCGTATTCTTCCAGTTCTTAACCTTTGACTGGAGGGAAGCTGAATGGTTTGTGTGTATCTTGTATATTTCCTTTGCTTTTTTTTCTTACATTTGACCCTGCTGATTCATACAGTACGCGAGAGCTTTCAACACTGCTTTAGTTTTCCCTCAGCCTCTTTCCTTTCCTACCCGCGTGTCCGTGTTACCTTCTGGTTCACCGAGGCACCTTCCTGTGTGGGAAATTCAACATCTCTGTTTAGAACGTCTTTGTTTTTGGACCTTTGACTGCTGGAAGTCTGCTCCAAAATGTCAGCTTTGAATTTTACAGGCCTGAAAGCAGATTGTGACATTTAGTAGCTGCAGAAATATGACACGGCAACACTTTATCTATTAATTCATCATTCATTCATCTACAATCTATTTATAGCAGGGGTCTTCAACCAGGGGTCCGTGACCACTAGGGGGTCCACAGAGGTACTATAGGGGGTCCGCCAATTTTTGTCATAATAGACAATTTTCACCCAGTATATAAATAGGTTAATAAGGTAAAAGGTGAATAGCCAAGCTTAAAATGTGACACATTTTTAAAAAAATGATTACATGTGGGGGTCTCTGTTCTGTCTCTCAGGGGTCTCTGGGCTGAAAAAGGCTGAAGACCCCTGATTTATAGTATTGTCTTCAAGGGGTTTCTTCCATTTTGTTTCCTGTTTGTTTGTTTTGGATTTTCTTCTTCACTGACTCAAAAGTCGAAGTACAGAGGTTGTCCCCTCGTGGCAAATTTGTGATATCGGGATATGTACATAAAATATTCATTAAGGTTTTTGGTATGAAAAACAGAAAGCTGAATGCTGATGAACTTAATGTTAAGTCAGTGTTTGGTTCAGTCTCTCTGTGATAGTGAAGACAGTGGAAGTGAACAACATCCACAGGCTGAACTAAGCATCGTAAAGTTTAACCGACCTCAGTGTTTCCACCACTAGCCAGCCAGTCCCAAGACACCTGCTGCCCCACAAAGCTTTGGTGGGGGGGCTGGCAGTCTGTTCTCTCTAAGAGACCTGCTGGCTCTTTTCTCTTAACTTTGTACTTGATTACATCTTAAAACATTTTTGTGGCCAGCAGCATTCTTGTCTTTAATAAAAGGTCACAGAAGTACCTGCAGCCACACAGTGCTCGTCTTGTGAGCGCTGTGAATGAAAGTAGCTATTGTAGAGTTTGTATTGAAGCGATAGAGACGGCTGTGTGTTTGTAACTCAAAGTGTGTGTGTAGGAGCTGATGGAGACAGAATGAATGGACATTTGTGTTTAAGTGTGTGTGATTGGAGGAAATAAAGCGAGAGAAAGACTTGCCATCCAGACAGCATGAATGACATCAGCTTTTGGCTTCCGGTGAGTCGGCGGTCTCTCTCTCTCTCTGTCTCCATTCACCCAGTGTCGCTCAGGAGGAGTCAATTACATCTGGGGGCGTCGCTATAGCAACGCATGGGCGCAATAGGAGGAGGCATGAGTCATCACTATTCTTAAAAGCTGTTTGGAGAGGAGAGGGAGAGGGACGGGAAGAGGGATGAGAAAACAGAAAGAGGAGAACAGAGGAAAATGGGGTGAGGAAAAAAGACAAGAGAAAAGATGAAGTAAAAGAGGAGAGAAAAGAGGGCCTAGAAAAGAGAAGACAAAGGAGAGATAGAAAAGGAGATATAGGAAGGAGATGGAAGAAAGAGAGGACAGGAGAATCTCTGGGGGGTTAAAAATGTGGAGACAGTGAGAGAGGAAGCATTGAGGGGAGAAAGTCTAAGAGGAAGAAAATGGGGTTGAGGTGAAGACAGGAAAGAAGGAAACAAGAAGTAGGAGCACAACAAAACAGAAAAGTGAGAAAGAAGGGACTGATGGAAAAAGAAGTGAGAAGCAATAAAACACAAGGGAGGAAAAGGAAAGAAAAAACAAACAGAGCAGGAGAAAGGAGACGTGGAGGGAGAGAGGCGAGCGTTTATAGAGCAATAACAGACTCCTGTGGACCATTAATGAACACACACACTTTAACAAGAACACACTGAACAATGTTTCACTGTTTGAATTCATTTTTTTTAATTTCCCTCTCCTCAGCATTACAGCCAAACCTGAGCCTGAAGACAGAAATGTTTTACACATCACATCTCCACTTTGTTCTCCAGCAGCCAAACTCAGCACAGAAACACTCCCCTCTTCTTTGGCTGACATTAAATAGCACATTAAATAATCACATAAATACACAACTAAAAATTACCTACATCAATCCAGCATCAGGTAAAAAATCATTAGTTCAACCTAAAACTAAAGCCCTTTCCATGATGTGTGTGTGTACAGTACACACAAACACACTTTGTTTCATGTTTTGGGGGGCAGGTCATTTCACCAATCACCTTCACCAGGTGAAAGGAGCAAGAAGCCATTTTCATTTTCCCATTTAGAATTTTGGTATTGCTGCCTAAATAGAACAATCAGCAGTCTGCTCTGTAAGTCATTGGTCAGAGTGATCAAAGTATCTCTTTGGAGGAAATCCACCACTGAATTTATTATTTATTATTCATAAAAGTGAATTGACCCCCCAGTTCAGTCACATGATGATAAAAAAAAAAAAAAAAACTATTTCCATCTGTGGATTCATGATGTCGACCTGAGTATCATCATTCATTTGATTCATCCAACATTAAAACAAACATCTGGTGCGACAGCAGACAAACACTCAGCAACAACTGAGAAAACTCTTCAGGTAGTCGTCATTCTGTAAAAGTACATGGATACTATTTACTTCGAGTGGTTCTTCTCTTTAACTCTAATATAAAACTATACCACACATTTTCTTGATTTCCCTCCAAAATGAAAAAGTAGTAAAAATACAGCAGTGTGGACAGAACTCTGCAAATCTCTCTAAAGTCATTGAAAGGCACATTTACAGTTACATTGTGTTTCTATTGCACAGCAGACTATCACTGAACAGGCTAACACAGGTTGATCGAGCTGGCTCAGGCTTTACGTCAAACAGATGTACCTGGATTTCAAAATGGAGTGAATGAACTGACGGCAGCAGGTACCAGCGTGGACCGAGTCTAAGTATACAATGAAGATAACCCAAATCCTCCAGGTCCTCTAGGGAGAGTCTGTACATCTCTGAAATTATAAAAGTGCCTGATGGTCACATGATGTTTATATTAGATTGGGTGATATTTGGGCTGCATCTGTCCCTTGAAGTTTAAAACGGTCTGAGAATAAAGTCTGCACCCTCATCTCAGATTTATTTTTTATAAACCCAAATTATGTATACATGGTCTTAAAAGGAAACCTTTGAACTTGGCTTATTTGCTTTTCTCTCATGTCTGTATGCTAAATACGAAGCTAAATACAGCAGGTGAACACAGGCAGCCTGGCTCTGTCCACACCTCACTGATGAACAGGAGATATCCTATTTGTTGAATTCAAACAAAAACTCTAATGTACGAATCTGTGAAGACTCCTCACTGTAAAAGCAAAAACTGTTGTTTGTATGTGCGTGATGTGCGAGTTGAATCAGAGCTAGGCTCAACGTTTCCACTGTTTTCTGCCTTTGTGCTAAGCTAACGGGCTGCTGGCTGCAGACATGAGAGCGGTATTGATAATCTCATCCCAATTGTCAGCAAGAGAAAGTGAATACGTGTATTTATTGGGCTGTGATTGGCTAGCCACAACACTGCTGTACAACAGTGAAGAAGAAAAAAAAAATCAATGACTGTTGACACGTTGACTCTCAGTCTGTAGTCCGTGTCAGTCATACATGTGTAAGGTCAGGATGGAGGCAGCTGGTGTGTGAACAGCAGGCACAGTAGTCGTTTTGTTTCTAAGCGTAGGCAGCATCCAAATTAACTAAAGGCACGACTGGTCTGAATGTTGGCTTGATGCACTGTTACTCAGCTGCTTTATGAATGACAAACTGCAGACAAGGATCGGGGCTGATGAGACACTCTGTTGAAGGGTCAGTGTTTTGTCTCTTGCCGGAGCAGGGACGGTGTGCTAATCAGACGTCTGGTCCGGTTTGAGTGGTTGTATTTACAGTCTCTTCAGAAACTGCATCTCCTCCAGTGTTTGTTTGTTTTTTTGTGTGTGAATGTGAGCAGAAGCAAAGATAAAACGGAGAGACGCACACAAGTTTTCAGATGGTGCCCATAGATACCCAGAAGTCCTTGTGTTTTTCCAGACAGACCACCGTCTACTCACTGAAGCTGAAGTTCAGACCGGAGCTCTCTGTGATGGGGGAGGAAGGGCCCGCGCTGGATACAGCACTGGATGGGATACTGCCATCTTTAAAACACAAAAACAAACAAAACAAATTCAGCCAATTATGTTTGAAACATGTGAACACATCGTACAAACAGTTTGTGTTACTCTGTTAATCCCTGATGGAGGTATTTTTAATCTCTTCACTTGCCCTCAGACTGCTCTGAGTCTTGGAACATGATTTATTTGTTCCTGTGTGTGCGTCATGTGGAGGGACACAAAGTGAACAAAGAGTGAGGGAGGGGGGTGATCTGGTACAAAAACAGGAGAGCAACAGCGTCATCCTTTAGCCACTTCATCTTCTGTTGCCATGGAGAACTTTATGATAACAGCTTTTTGGGGGGGATCTCATTAATCATAAAATTATTATAAAACTACTTGTACTATCTCAACATGCGTCATCAGTAATGTGACTAGAAAATACTCCAAGCTGGGGATTACTTGCAGTACCTGAAGTGGCTACAAATGTTTCAGAGTCAGTCTGACACACAGAAACATTCTCAATGACAGAGTGACATAGTTCTGCACTTGCAAACAGCTGTCCTGTAACTGCAGCCAATAGGAGAACAAACATTGTCACACCACCAGCAGAACAAGAGTCGTATTTATCCTGATGTAACCTCCACAATCTCTGCCTGTGTGGTGAACGAGGCTAAATGAGTTATCGGTTGTTACAGCAACCCAGATCTGGAGCAGGTACCACCAGGACAGAAGAAGACAGAGCAACAGAGATGAAAAGCACAATGTAAATAAAACACACAAGTGCTGCATGAAGGGGAAACATGAGAGGTCGGCAGATGAGTGGAGAGGAGGATCGAGGATAAATGAGTCACCTCACCACCCAGGGGGGATAAAAGAAAAAAAACAAGAAGAGACTGAAGGAGAGAGGAGAGGAAGAGGAGGGAGGTAAATTAGAAAGGAGGGGCCCAAGCTGTTAAAGGGGCTGTGATGTTCTACAAGAGTCCTGTTTCAGTTTCGCAACTGATGCTGATCCCACAGGATGCCCTGCCAGAGATCTACACTGTGCTGTTATTTAGTTCGTCTGACAGTTTTGGGACTGTCTGAAGAGATTTATTTTTAAAATTTGTTTCCTAAATTGAAACTCATCTTGTAAAAATCAGGGAGCGGCAATTTAAGTCATGTCCATATATGAGCATCAAATTATCGAGTACTCACAAAAATATGAGTAGGGAATGGGGTGCATGGGGTCAGCTGCTCTTTCTGAGCTGCACAGACTGTAGAGATCAGCCTACATGAATAAAAACCGTATCCACAAACATTAAGTTCATTTTGTTTCTTTAAGATTATCTATTATTATGTAATGTTTTCACATTTATGTAAACTGGATAGTAACTACACGCTGATTTGTGAAAATGTTAAACGTTATTTATGGCCACCAAATCTATCAATCATTTTTACATCTTTCTATATATATATATATATATATATATATATAAATAAATGCTGACTTCCTTATGATTTCATATGTGCATTTTAGTCATTTTAGATGACGCTCTTCCCCAGATGAACTTCCAGCCACAACTGGACTAAAAAAAAACAAAGTACAAACATTTCTTTAAAGAAAACTAAATAACTCCCCAAAAAACTGTGTGCCATCACTTATTACAAAAGTGAAACTGATTATCCATTATGATTACTTTAATTTCATAATTTCTCACATATAAAAGCTTTTTGACCCATTGCACCTTTGCATGAGTTTACTTCAACAAACACTGGTGCTTGAATGTTTTTCTGATTTATCCTGCAGTATCTGCAGTTCACACTGGGAGCATGGCCTTCTCTTCTCTTTTGTATGATGTATTCAATGAGAAAATGATCAATCAACAGATCAATAAACAATGACAACAACCATTAGCATCTCTCCCAGGCTTAGTTCAAGGACGTCTTTCAGACATGTGACATGTTTTTTATGAGACAGTTAATATCTGTAACCAGTCTGCCACTGCAGATGAATGAAGCCTCTCAGGTCATCTGCTTCCTCTACATGGAGGTCATGCTGAAGGTGCAAAGGGCCTTTTTTATCTTAATCCAGGGTTTGCTGAGCACGCTCGGTATTTTCCAGCATCACTCTGCCTCTCATTCAGAGTTTTCACACTCGTCCACAGGAGGATTTAACACCCTGTTTGAATTTGAAAGTGAAAGCAACTTAGCAGTAAAACTAGAATGCTGTGTATGTAGAGCTGAATGTACTGAAACAGTGCTTTGCTTCGTTGTGGTAACAGTTCTTAATCTCCAGCACCAAAAGTCATCTATCAGAAGAGATAAAAATAGGCCTCCATATTACATAATGCCATAAAATCTTTTAAGCACTCACGCCACAGAGGCTGGCTTGGCGGCCGAAGAGATGTTTCCGACCCCGAGGAGGACAGAGGCTGCTGAGGGCTGTAGAGAGACGTCTGGCTCTGAGAGTCGAACAGGCTGGAGAGCGCTGGAGCGAAGAAAAACACCATTAAGATCAGTTTCCAAATGAAGGTCATGTTACTTAACACAACCACACAGTGTTTGATACGTTAAGAGTAATAACTGTGGTGTTTAAATATGAATAAAACATTTTGCACAGTCATCATGTTTTATATATGGTTGCATTTATATACTTACATCTACCCAGACACTGGGCAGAAGATGCTGTGTTATTTATTAATTAATCATTTCTCACTTGTTCTGTGGATTTTTTTACCTTCAGTAAAAGAATCACACGACTGAGGTCAGGTGACTGACTTGTACAGTCAAGAGCATCCCAAAGTTTGGCCTCTGTGTCCTCTGTGTGTGCGTGAAGTCAGTACATATTGTCCTAAAACTTGGGAACTGCTCACCCAGAATGGATGTGAATACCCTCAAACACCAACAAGGGTGAAAGTCAGCACTTTAGCCTCCGACTAGTTTTATTTAAAATCCAGTACAGTACTTGGCATGAAAATGTGATAACCTTTAATGATAGACCTCATGTGCTCTTAAACATTTGCTGCTCTGGAACTTTTTGTTCTCCTCGTACAAAGCTTCAGTCTGCATTTCAGAACTTGTGGAAACTTCAAACAAATACAAGATCAGCAGTTCTTGCTGAGTCACGATGCAGGCCTACCTTTCATGGTTTTGGCGTGGGCCTCGCTGCTGCTCTCACACACCGTGTTGAGGAACTTGTCCACCTGCTTCAGTGACAGTGAGTTGTGCAGCGTCTCCAGCGGGTAGATAGAGGGCACCATGGAGCAGCCTTCAAACCCTGCAGCACAGACAGCGGGGAGACAGAAACACAGCCGATCGTACCACTTCTCCATCAGAGGGAAGGGGAGAAGGTGGAGGAGGGTGACACTACAGCTCTCTGTGCATGTTGGCTGTTCTCCACATGTCTGCATCTCTCAAGCAGATCTCAACATTCGGCAGACATTTTTATTTATCAACTAGCCACACCGACTTTTGGGCTACAGTAAGATCTAAGATTAGTACCGCGTTACCCTCTACAGTGCTGGTACAGTTTATCTACTGTCTGGCATCTGACAGTAGCTGCACTACACAAACTTACCAGCCAGAATTAATGTGAACAAACATATTCAGCAACATGGCTGGTGTTAATTTCTTTCTTCGGTTAGTGAGATTATACAAATAAAAGGTTTGGTCATGTGGAATAGTCTCACATACTGTATGGAAGCACGTGTGGATCAGTTCACTCTGAAAGTGTTCTTTAACCTTAGCATGTTGACATCATGAGCAGACATGTTGGGTGTATGTTTGACTAGTCATTTGGACATCAC
Source organism: Larimichthys crocea (assembly GCF_000972845.2). Classification (NCBI taxonomy): domain Eukaryota; kingdom Metazoa; phylum Chordata; class Actinopteri; family Sciaenidae; genus Larimichthys; species Larimichthys crocea. The sequence goes on from NC_040024.1 coordinate 12,930,724, forward strand.
TGAACAAGATAATGTTGTTAATTTCCTAAACAACAACAACAACAACAACAATTATAGAGTTGTGTATCTGCCAAAGTGTCAAAAACTGCAGTTCCTCAAACGTCCACTTGAGGCTGGCTGCAAGACCCCATGTTCAAATGTCCAAGGTTCACAGCAGAAATAAACATGTTTACAGCCTGGTACAAAAAACACTTTTGGTCTCTATAGATAATTTCCCCATTCATGACAATTGTGCAGAATTAACATTGTGGCCACTTTGATTGACAGGTGGGTGGCTTTGTTTGAACAACCAGGCTTCATTCAGCCTGACTTAACTTCACACACATTCCACCACTTTACCCAATATTGGATCAGCTGGGAGGCAGCAGAGGGAGCACAGTCAGAGTCACCCTGAGTTTCACATACGACTGAAACCTGCTAGTGATGACGACACAGATACAATGTCCATATTTATACTGTCTATGACATCTGCACGTGATCAGATGATTTATCATGTTTTGAACAAGAAGTTTAAACAGCTATCAGCACAGTCATAGTCAATGGTGGAAGAAGTTTTTATATATTATTTAAAAGGTTCAGTGTGCAACATTCAGGATGACCTCTTGGCAGAAATGGAATATAATATTCATGACTGCTTTTATTAGTGTATAATCACTTGAAAATAAGAATCATTGTGTTTTTGCTATCTTAGAATGAGACTTTTATACATACAGGGCGGAGCAGATGCTCTTTCATGGACACCAACATGTTTCCACAGTAGTCCAGAATGGACAAACACAGACAATGACTCTAGATGCAGCCAATCACTTTACTCAAGTTTTGTGATGTAGTTTCTCCTACATGCTTAGATGCTATTAAATCTTACAGACTGGACCTTTAAGTTAAAGTAGCAACATGCAGTGTGAAAATGTTTGCTTACAAGTAAAAGTCCTGCACTCAAAAATGTACTTAGTATGAAAGTACAACAGCAACAAAAACTGTTTAAAAAGTATTAAAATAAGACAGCAGAATGACCCCTGTCACTGAACTATTGTATCATATACTGTATTATCTGATCATCAATACTATAGCATTACTTGAAGTTAAAGTTGTAAAACAAAAGATAGTTGTCATAATGTAAGTAATGAGCTGGTTTCATGTGATGCTGTATCTATTTTACCCTATCCACCCTGCAAAAGTTATGGAAAAATTAAGACTGTTTTCTCAAATTTTGGACTTTTCCCCTTAGACTCTGGATCAGAAATCTGCACTTCAGTAGCACGTACATGCATTATTGATTTCTATCTATATTCTGAAGGTTTTTATGCCATTATTTGTTAATATATAATTCATAGGCTGATTTATACTTTTTATTCCTAACACATAGCAGTAAAAATTGATTTTTTATGGCCACTGACAATAACTTCTGATTTATGTAGTGATAAAAAACAAAAACAAAAAGATATCCCAAACAACAAAATGAAACATAAATTTTGAACGTGCCTTTATCCAATGTTCACATTTCTGTTCTGGAAAAAAAAGATTTGTATGCAACATTAGAAAATATAATGATGTCCAAATATCATGCTTTTTAAGGTTACTGAGGTTTTTGTACAAAATCTCCACCTTCTGTTAGGCCACACAACAATTATCTGGCCTGTTGAAGAGTCCTTCAGTGAGACAGCGAGGTGTAGTGGACTCAGACTTTAATGATGAGGTGGACAACATGAGACAATTTCTACTTAAGGGTCGATTGTATTGCAATAACCTTCCTCGTTGTAATGATTAATGGATTGAAAGTGAATTGATCCCAACCCTTGTATATTATTACAATTTAAGAAAAAATATTGTTGGTGTGGTGTTGTACTGTATGTGATTCTTATGTGATCATTATTATTTTTAGATTTATCTTCAGAATATTTACTGTGCAATTTTTGTTTTTGTTTTTTTATTCTTTTTATGTAATTGTTTTGGTCTGTATGGATATATTAAACCATTCATGTACAAATTGTGTATAGCGTGTACTGGAAAACAAACAACTGTATCATGCGCCATGATTTTTTTTACACACAGATGTGTCGTTCAGTGCGGACACACACCATCATGGAGCAATACAGTGAAAAATAAAAGGCAAATTGGACGGAGGCTTGAAGCAGTGCTTCCAATTCATCTATATCCTGACAGAGCATGTTGGTCAGCCTTGCATTTCTCCATGACTAATGTGCCATGACTACAAATGTTTCCACAGCTACTCCCTAAAACAACTTGCCTAATACGACAATACAAGCGGAACGAGCTGCAGTCAGCACCTAATGGACAAGAACCATTCAAGGCCTTGAGGGGCCGAAACAAGAACTGCCTCATCATTTTCACATCGTTCAAAGTTTGAGTGGAGTTACTCAGGGTTAATGTTTCTCACGGGATCAGTTGTGTGCAGAACATAGTACAAAATCTTTTATGGACATCAGGAAAGTTGTAGATTATTTATCACCTCTGTTCACGGTCATTGGTTTTCTGCTGTCATTTTACAGTATATCTGTGTTAATATCTCTACACGTTTCTTTGCAGCCCTTTGGCCAAATAGCTGAAACACAAAAACACAAAAAGGAAAACAGGACTAGAAACACAGACAGCTGCTTTAACAGTAGGCTATTTTCCTTAATCCTTTCTGGATGTTGTCCAAAGCAGCTTTATTTACCAAGATCACCATTCAACGTGAAATGGTCTTCATGCCAAACAAGAAAAATAATACCTGCTCGGTAAAAAAATCCTCAAGTGTAGTGGTGACTGAGCATCTTATCTCATCACATTTTCTCAGGTTTGATCTTGTTGGTTCAGTTTGCTGCATGACATTTATCCTCACCTCCAACTTTTTAATCCTCGTTACTACAGTCTAAAGCAGGAGTTGTATAAAAATAACATAAGATGGCATTTACCGCCTCTGCCTCCTCCCTATCTTTGCTGCAGCCTCTTCACATGGATATCAAATTCAGCTCACACACCAGATGCAGTGGGAGCAGAAAAACACTGATGCTACACTGCACCATTCACTCAACCAAACACAGGTGAGCACCAAGACAGCAGGTCAGGGAGGATGGGACAGTCATATTTCAAAGAGCAGAGAAATAAAATCATAAAAACAATGTGACACACACACACAGAAAAAAAAAAAAACCCAATCTGCTCGATGTCTGTAGCAAGCAAAAACATCTGTTACTTATTACCAAGAAAGAAGAATTACTTTGTTAAGGTGTAACAACTCGCCAGGAACTGCTTCAGAAACACAAAATCAGCAGTTTATGAACAGCAACAATTAGCCAATTAAAATGAGGGATGAGATGATGACCCCAATCTTTCAACAGATGCTCAAATGTCTGCCAACTGGCCCGGAAACATATTTTGGGAGTGCTGGCTGCTTCAGGGAGAGGCGGCCATGCCCAGCAGTGAGTTCCCAGTGTAAAGGTCCAAACTGTTGCCAGAAACACCCGATTCTTTTTTACAGAGCTCATAATTGAGACGTGTTCTCTCTCTACACTCTGCTCAGGGTGGAGCATGCTCACAATGCAGTTAGACAAGGCTGCAAGTCTTTCAGAAAGGTTTGGCTGCCCATCAAGTTTTCACCAGGCATGCATGTAGAGGGATTAGTCCTTGTGCATATTAATTTCAATATTTAAAAGTTATAATATAGCTGTTTTTTAGTTCCAGACTGGTGCAACAGGTGTCCAATCATGTGTAAGAAAGGACGGGAGACAAGAAATACTGAAAAATCTCAGTGAAATAAAGCTTCAGTTATCTCTTTTCAAAATATGTTAATATACTCTCACTCCCATGTTTACATAAATGTATCCAATCATACACAATTGTGGATGACTAGCTTACCCTTGTATTCTATAAAACTAAATTTGACTTCTAACAGAGCATATTAATTATTTGTTTTGAGAAAAAAAAAAAAAAAAAAAAAAACACACATGCTGTAAATGTAAATTTGGACAAAGTAATACATTACACATAAAATAGCTTTCAAAAGGTGAAGACTGTGATTGAGTTCTAATCAAGCAGCAACTTCCATGGCTGAAGTGAAACCTGTAGGAAGTGCCAAAACAGCCACTTGAGGCTGGCTATAAAACATGTCTCCATAAGTCTCCATGTTCAAATGCCCAGCTTCACAGCAGAAATAAACATGTTTACAGCCTGGTACAAAAAACAGTTTTGGTCTCTATAGTTAATTTCTCCGTTCATGACAACTGTACTGATATTTTATAGAACTCACCTGTTCAAATGATATGAGGCTTAAAGTTATGCAGGATTAGCAGCGTGGCTGCTCTGATTCCCACGTGCCGTTACAGATGACTTGTTTGAACAAACAGGTGTCATTCATGCCAATGATCCATCTTTGTCCATTTTTAGATTAATCAGGAGGCAGAGGAGGCAGGACTGCAAACGTGGCGGCGGCTAGAGCCACATATTTTCAGCTTCAAAAACTCCAGAAACCTATGGGTGCTGTCATGCATGCGCTATCCATTTTTTATACTGTCATTGGTTCTAATGTATTAATTTCTACCTGGTTCTCCTCCTGTTCTAACAACTCAGGTGAGGATGGTATGGGTGGAGGCCTATACAGCTCCGTATTGACCCACCATGCCCACTATTGACCAACCTAATCAAATCTCATTGAGTTGATAAAATCCCTCTCTTAACTAAACCACACCCACAGACTTACAATACATCACATTAAGTGCTGATTCCCTATGACTTTCAGTATACAAAAGAAAAAAGTTTTTTACTGCTTTTAAATTAAGTGTTGCACCCTTGGGCAGACATGAGAAAAGAAAAAAAAAGCAGGTGGGACAAAACAACACAAGGATGAATGCACAGACCAAAAAGCAGGCTGTAAAAGAAATAAAGCATTGAACTAAAGCAGATGCAAAGCTCAACTGGCAGTAACATCGTCCCACTCGCCCCAACACTGGCTGAAAGGGGCTAGAGGGAGGAAGAGGAGGCAACAGGAAGTGAGAGGGGTCTACAGAGGCTGACCGTGGAGGGATTCAGGGAGCTCTTGACCAGACATCAGACAGCTCTTGAGGAGGCGAAGGTGGTAGGGACAGTGGTCCAGGTGGTGGGATATGGCCCTGTCCACAGCCAGAGGGGCAAACCCCAGCAGGGCCGGCTCAGTGGGATGCCCCCCCTGCAGCTGGACTACATGGAGCTCATCTGAGGGCTCTAAGGGACGAGAGGCAGAGCAAGGAGAGTGGAAGAGAAAGAGAAAGTATAGAAGAGCAGGAGGAATGACAGGAGTTGTGCGACAGGTAGCACAGAGCCAAAACGGACAGTACGACACAACCGTGCACAAACAACTGACACAGTACATCCTTTTCCATTTAAACTAAGGTTAAATAAAGACTGCACTAGTCAACCAATCTAAGACAGCACAGGTTTAAAAAGAATCAGTGAAAGAAACAGATCTATTTCACAAAACATGTGAAATAAAAAGGTCTTCAATTCATCAGTGTTACTGTTCAAATAAACTATTTTCAAAAGCCAGGAAGAGGTCCAGGAAAAAGAGCGAAACCACATTCCAAGAAACACCTCTGTGCACAGAGAGAAAACCGCACCGTGAACGCGCTCTCAAATAAAGAACGTGTATTTGAGAGTCATGGCATCAAACCATGATAAGGCTGGATTACCAACTGAGCAAATTTGGGTGATTGCCCTTGAGCCGTAAACTCTCTCAGGATGCCTAAAGTCTCCGGTTTCATCATGTGGTAATTAGTTTGTGGTAATTTATTGCTAATTTATTTGTTAATAATGTAAAGCACATTATCGCGTGTCAGTGTCAGGGGAGTTAAATCAAACCTACAGTAGTGTAACCGATTTTTCTTTTCTTGGCCACTTGGGGGCGACAGAAACAATCTGAACACAACACTGACATATCATCACCTCTTAAGTTGATTTGACAAATCTATTAGCAAACACTACATTAGATACCATGTAGCTTATGTATTAGTCAATAGTCTAACAGAGGCAGTGCTGAAACAAACTTAAAATCCAAATTAAAAATGAATGGATTTCAAGAATTGTGACATTTCTAATGAAGAAACCGACACAAATTCATGTCTGATACTCAGACACCATTTAAAAACACATTTTTCTTTCTCTCTGGTAAACTGTGCGATACAATATTTCTCCCATTAACAAGGCCATGAGTGGGAAACTGTTATGATGTTCTTTTCTCTTCTGAACATCATGGGTAATCCATCATTGCTAATTTGCTAATCTCCTCAGGTTCCTCATATGCTGGTAAGCTAAACTATATAGACAAAAAAAAAAGTCACACCAGTGTGTATTATTGGCTGCACAACTGTCAGCTAATATGTCTGAGGTAATACGAAGTGTTTTGCTCCAAATTACTGCATTGATTTTGTGAAATTGTGACTTGACTGATTTATTGACTCAGATGTCAGACTCAAAAAATGTATACAATTGGAAATCTTCTAAAAATGTGATATGAACCAAAGGCCTCACAGCTAAATATCCTATTAGTATTCCACAGTGAATTTCACTTCCACAATTCTCTTTACAAACTGTATATAAAAGTACATTTTGAATCCAGACTACTACACTATGTTGAGAACGTATCCTTTATTTTTTTTAACAGTGAGGAAATATCATCACTTACTAAAAGAAAATGAGTCTTGAATACCAAATACTAAGCCAAACCCATTGCGCATTCAACACGCATGCGACCACACTCTGAAATCAAACCCTCCTCACTGTGGTTCCAGGTGGTTCGTCCAAACACTTGTGACTGATGTGATCATATCAAATTTCTACATGAAACTGACTCTGTTCGTCATTATGAATCAACATGTCAGATGATCTTGCTGCTAAAGTACAGACTGCCAACACATGCCGGGCTGTTTCTGAGCCAAATCTAAACGCCATCAGTCATATCCAAATACAGGGTTTATGCAGGGATCCTGAGGTTAAATTTAATACCATTTAATACCTTTTCACTACCTTCTACATATTTCTTAAAACCCTTAACGCAACTTGCTTCTAGTCATATATCAAGAACAGGATCCATAAATGGGAGGGCACACGCACTGTTACTGTCAATCCCTTAGTTATTTACATTTAGCTTTTATCCACAGCGACTTTCAGAGAGGATGCGATGGCTGCAGTGAAAGTTTGACTGGTGGTGGAGCGGTGTACTGGACATACTAGCAGCACAGAAATGTGATATTAATGGCTGCTCTCCCATCAAGTTGTCAATCAACTGAACACTGTAGATAGATCCAACTACATAATTTTAATTTTTAAAGTTACGCTACTTGATATCTGCTAAAGAAATTACACAATGCCTAAGAGCTCAGTAGCACTCCACACATACCCATGTTCTCTAACGAAGACATCAAGTATACTTGACCAACAGCTCGTTTCAAGTTTTGCCCAGGGCGCAAATGTGGCCAGGACCGGCGCTGGTTTCACACATGGAACAACAGGATAATCTGTCTCAGACGAGTTCTCACATGCTGACTAAACTTTAACAACTCAATCCTGAGTCTACTGCTGTGCGCTATGGAAAATATGTCTACTGCACAGTATACGTCATAAATTCTGGCAAACTTTTTACTATTATTTAAAAAAAATATTACCTTGCAAATCAGACATTTATTACCGTTTAATACTTTTTAAAAGGGCCTTAATTTTCACTAAGTTGATTTACTACCTTTTAATACTTTTTAATACCCCGCGGACTCCCTGAAATAACCTTTCAGGACTCGTGTTCAGTTCTGTGCTGCAAAGCAGTGTTTAATTTGCAACATCTCAGTCTGTCAGAGCTAGTGCAGTGAGCTCATCCATGACTAATCCCTCCCATACACAATGGTGGTTAAAAAACAGCTTTAAAGCACATTTGAATTTCATTTTTAATGATGAGAAATCTTTTCAGAAAACAAGCACTGAGGAGAAACCTCCAAACAGCTGCTGTTTCCGAAAGAAAACTTCACGTCCAGCTAGTACTCACAATAACAGAATACAGATGACTGAATAAAAAGACACTGGAGACAAAATAAAAACTGTACAGCAAACTGTACATTAGCTGTTAATGCTGCTGCACCTTTCTTACATACAGTAGGCAGTTAGCATCCACAGCTTGGCTTTAACCAACAGGCGAAGCTAACTCACTATCAAGTGGGATTTACTAAAGAAAAACAAACTCTTTGTATTTTAGATGAGCAAAACAATTTGATAAATGTGCTCATTATTTTTCATTTCATTAAATTCAAATCTCTAATGCTCGCCTACAGAGTAGTCTCTGGTTCTGCACCTGCCTACTTGAATGTCCTCATACTGACATATGTTACCTCCTCCAATGAGCGACGCCTGGCTCTGACTCCTGTTTGTTCAAGGCAATCCAAGCTTTTTTTGTTTGTTGTTCCCCGTTGGTGGAACGCACTACCAGTTCCTACCAGAGCAGGGTGTCCCTCTCTACCTTTAAAAAACCCTGAAGACCCAGCTCTTCAGAGGGACCTCCTCTCCTAGCACTACATGACAATTCTACACCTTAAAGGATCGTCACTAGCACTTACTGCTGCACTAACGCTTCTTATCACACTGTACCTTAATTGTTCCCTTTTCTGTAAGTTGCTTTGGATAAAAGCGTCTGCTAAATGACTAAATGTAAATGTAACAAATTGCTCTCTGAAATATCTGAAAACGGTGAAAAATGCCTATTATAATGTTAGAGAGTCAAAGGTGATGATTTCAAATGATGTTTTGTCTGACCAACAGTCCAAATCCACAGATATCCATTAACAAAGATTTAAGAACAGAGAAAATGATCACATTGGAGAATCTGAATCCAGAGGACTGTTGGCATTTTTGATCCAAATACAATCATTTCTGAATTACCTATTGAAATTAAACTAAAAGTTTGCTTGTAAATCAGCACTAATTTGAATTTTTAAATTTTAAAAAAATTTAAAATTTAATTTTTATGGTCCAAATTGTTAAACACACCCCTCCCTGGTTTTGGTGTGTAGGTACAAAGCTACGATCCAACAAATGAATGAAGAAACATTGTAAGGAGCTCCTCAATGATGTTCAAAAGTGGCTCACATGCAGTTTTTAAAGAGCAACTTCATCTCCTGAACATCTTTTCTTTGGTTAACTTCTCACACTTAGTGTAGTGATGTAGAAGTGTAATCCACGGTGTGTCATCAGTACACTGTAATATCAGTGCTGGGCATTGTCAGAGGTGAAACAGACGAAAACGTTTAACCAGGTTGGTTTTAAATTACTCTTTAAAAAGGTGTATAACCAAGGCTAAGAGATTGGTAGAAGAAATGATTCTGAAAACAAAAAGTGCAGGTAAGGATATGTTATGATGTGTGCACAGATTATCTACGCATGGAAATATATCGATATAATAATCGATAGGGTATATCGATATATTTCACGTAAGGCACATCCATCTATCCTGTGAAGAAACAGCAGGATCAGAGAGGTAAATTAAACAAGTGCAGGCAGAGCAGGTGGTGTTAGAGGTGAGGGCCAAAAACAACACAAGGTACAACAAACACCGAGGGGTGTGTGGTGAAACAGAAACTCTTTAAATTTTCTGAAATTTTTTCAATCTTGGAGACGTTTTAATGTCATTAACGCAGCCAAATGTTAAACCCCCAAAAATAGAAAACACAGGAAATGTTTTCCCACAAAAAGGTCATGCAAGATAACAGGAAAAAAAACTGGAGGAGTGTCGAAATGAACTTGAATAAAAGCAGACATACCATTAGTCGGATGCCTGGCAAACGACACAGAAAATCTCTTTACTGCCGGCATAGAGAACAGCTCTGAGGAGATAAGAAAGGTAACTGGTATTACTGGGACTGCTGGTACCTGTGTCTGCCTGTTTGCCTGTTTGCTTGTATGTTTTTAACATGAGAAAAAAAAAAGGAGAAAAACAGGATGAGAGAGAGTCGGCCTTGTCGATTCAACAATATGTGTCCGCCAACCAACATGCGTGAATATGAGAGTCATCTGTGAATAAACAAAGAGGTGACAGGCTATCAGGGAAAGTGAATGCAAAGGTTGTGGAGTAGATGGAGTAAATGATGGACGTACTGGCTGAATAGTAGACATGCAGGAGGAGTGACGCTGGACTACACTGGGCAGGAAGCAATCTGTGAATCTGTTTTTTTCTCTTTTCCGCTTTTCAGTTTTAACGGAACATTTCAGCGATTGGGAAATACACTTATTGGCTTTGTTGCTGAGAGTGGTATCAACACAATAAGCTTAAAAACGCTATAATGCTCCACAGAGCTGAGGGGACCCTTTCACATATTTCCATTGTGCTTAAAAGTAATGAATAAATGGCATCCAGCTATTGTGGAATTTCAAACTTGACTAAACCTGATGAAGAAAGAAGATATGGAGAATAGGTGTCTTTTTTAGGGTTACTAAATGACAGGCAATAACATCCATGTTCATATAATTAACAGTGTTAAACTAAATCAAGTTAAAAAGAACACATTCGGAACATGACGAGTGGTTTTCATGAACTTATCTGATGGGGCTTCAATCAAACCAGCTCTTCGCTCTTTTCACATTTCCAGTAAATGTTAATATGTTGTCCTGATGCAGCTCCTCTTACCAGCACTGACGTCAGTTCGAAGCCTCACCTGTCTCTCAGACACAATAGCATGATGTAACAGAATTGAGAAAGCGGAGCGTCAGTTTGCTCCTGGCAGTGTGGAGCCTTGCAGTCAGAGTGACACCCGGTGGATAAACTGAACAGCTCAGCCTCCTGCGTTTAAAGCCGCAGTGAGAAAATCCATATGCACACATACAAATTTCTAATCAACTCATCTGCCAATTTAACCACATATGTGTCAGACTAAAAAAAACCTGTGTAACTAAAGCAGCTGTGACCATGACAATGATATTCGATCCAGATGTTGGGGATAATTTATCTTGCTATAAGGACCCCTGGTGGCTGTGAAAACAGCTTGCTTGTACTCACCATAGCAACATGAGACTGTGGGAACAGGGCGGGGAGGGAGAATGCGACTGGAGATTATTTAAAGGTGGATTATTGGGTCTCCAAATAACAGGCTGAGTTTTGTTTTACATAAGAATTACCGTAAATTGTGATTAATGCATTAAGTGTGATTAAAAGCCAGACTTTCTGGCTTCCAGACAAAAAAACTACTAGAAATTAAATTCCCTGCCAGAGGATATGGTGCCAACTGCAAAACATGCACAGAGAGAGAGAGGAAGGACATTTGAACATATTCGAACCCAAGCAGACAGTGGTGTAATCAGTGAGTGGACATGCCGATCTGGAAGAACATTGCTCACTGATAGCTGCGTTATATCACACAGTCCAGTGTAAGGTTGCATGCTCAGCATGTGCTGCACAACCAATCACCCTGCCATCAAATCAGTGCTCTTATCATGCACACAGCAAAATAAATCAGTCAAGGTGCAGTATGTGATGCAACAGACAGAAATGACTGGTTTGCTTTGGGGGCAGAAGAAAGAAGGTAGCTTTGATAAAAAAAATTAAAAATAAAAAAGACAAATATTAAAAAGGTCCCAAAAATCAAAGAATCTGAAGCTCAAGGAGCAAAATGTAGAAAAAGAAAAAAGAAGATATTCTAAAAAGGCAGAAAGAGAGTTTGGAGACCTCCTCAAAGGTGATGGAGATGAAAAGACCCGCCATGTGGAGCAGGACAGACAGCGGAGTGAACGTACCAAACATGCCAACCTGGCACGGCAGACTGCCGGGGGACAGAGGTGGTTTTCGGTGGAGGAGGTGGTGGGTGCGGACGTAGTCCCGCAAGTTGGGGGCGCTACAGGACACCCCGAGGGCGGAGGCGCTGAAGAGGCCAGAGCAGAGCGAGCCTGTGTGAGGAGGAGCCAGGGTGGGGAGGGGGGAGGTGGTGCTGGGTGAGTATTAGTTTTTTAATACACGCCATGCCAAAATTCATAACAAACTGATGCTATGGGGAGAATCTGGCACGAGTGTGTGTACATTTCAAAGAATGTACACCTGTGTGAAAACCATGTAACTACTAGTTTCATGGATAATATGAACACTGTTTGTTCCTGGAAAACGATGACTTGCAAGCTACAAGGTTTTCATAACAGAGACTGCAACTAGAAAACCTGTGCATGTGTAATATGGGTAAACAAGAGTAAGTGTGTAAGTGCATTCAGATGTGTGTGTTTTGTATGCAAAAGAAAGTGGGAATGGGATTGTTTCAGAACCCTGCTGTGTACAAACCCTCTGAAGTTGCAGTTATCGGTGAGATTCTCGTATAAAATAAATCAATATTCAGTTTTTGGAAATACACAGAAATAATATCTAATCTTTGACTAACAGAAATAATTGAAAAGGTGCTGATGTCTGTGCTTCATTTCTTTGTTCTAAAAAGAGCATGAAGGTATGAAAAGCAGCTTGCTAACAGAGGTTGTCCCTGACCTCTGCAGTCAGTGTTGTGATGAATAGTGAAGGTTCACTCAGCGGCCTCACACTTACTATACATAACAAACAGACAGGTTAATACCCAGAGGACATTTAGATGAGGCTCATTTGATGTCACAGAACCAACTGCTGCTTTCAGACTTTTGATAATTAAGCACTGCGTGACAGGTTGATTAACACATTTAGGGAGAAGTGGTACTGCACTTTAACCTACTCTCTCTTACACTTTTTTCACAACGGAAGGGCCTTACAATTGGCTTCCTTTCTCTTGGCCACATTTCCATTTAGTGTAATTGTGCCTTTTAGGTCAAAGGAAATGAGCTGTACTAAGTGCAAAAGCTGAAGCAGTTTATTGTAGCTGAGTGGGTTTGAAACTGAAGCACACGTGGTAGAAATCGTTTCCACAAAGTGACTCCACTCCTGTTTCTCACACTCATGGGTTTCTCCGCATGGCTTTCATGCAGGTGAGTGTCACCGTGTTAGCAGGTTGTTGGAGTTTACATGGAAACTGTACACACAACAAAACCAGAGTCCTTCAAGGATTCTTTCATGAGGGTAAATTCAGTTTAAGAGAGACCTCCAAATGATTTGGAACATTTTAGGCATTTTAACACCAAATTGGGTTCTACAGGTGGACGAGTCCCAAGACCATACATGGTGATATATAGACTTCACCTTTCACGTTTTAAGAGAATAAGGTGATCATTCGATCTTGTGCAAACAGCAATAAAAACTGAATGAGACTGGTGCATGTATCGTAAAGCTGCTGAAAAATCTATAAGGAGAGCCTGATGAGATGAGAGCCTATGTACCTGCCCGTATTAGGACAGTGACTTTTAAATAACATACACTACATTTTTCATGGAAGACCAATTGTTAAATGACATTTCCTGCAATTGTAAGAAATGAATATTCCTCCATTTTCACAATCAGCTCATTTGTTGGATAACAACATTTATTCATCCTGCTGGGTAATGTTTTGTAAAGTGCTCTAGAAATCAATTCCTAATGGGCACATCAGGTGGCCCTGTTATAAAGCTTCTCACTGTGTGCATGAGCTTATCATTTATTTCAAATACAATGTTGTAAATGTCTTTTTAAATATATTTTTTTAGCCTTCATGAGATAGTGACAGCTTGAGAGAGACCGGTAAGGGGACAGAGAGAGGGGAGGACATTCAGCAAAGGGCCACAAGCTGTAAACGCTGTTAAGGACACTAAACCACGAGTTACCAGGGCATCCCAACAGTGTGAATGTATACAGACATCTAACATATTTGTATAATTTTAAGATTAAAACCATGTTACAACCTATGTAAGTGTATCAAAGCTGTCACGGTTTCATACAGCAAACTATGCTGAAGCAGGTGTTTTGAATATGTTGAGTAAAATTCAGGATTTTGTTATTGTTATTGTCCCAGGAAGAAATGTACAAAGGAAATAGAGGCACTTCTCACAGCTGCTATCTGGTTACTTACTTACAATACTTGCCATCTTATTATCTTTCAGTCAGTTCTGCAGTATTACATACTTTTAAATAAACCATCAGTGAACAGAGTCTAGTGATTGGATTTGATGTTCAGAAGTCTGCTTAGTTTCCTGCAAAGACCTCAGAAATAAGCAACAGGAACACCTATGCATGCATTGTTGTCCCTTTATCACCTAGCACGGGTATGGTTATGTCTCTGAACATTACGTGACACCGGAGCTCCTGCAGTTCTCTTTGAATGCAACTCTCCACTGACCTCTTGTCTACATAGTTTGGAGTCTGATCCTGTTTGGCTGCTGCTAAGCTAAGCCGGGGTGGAAGCTATGTGACCATCCAAAAGAGGAAAAGAGAGGAGGGGTGTGATGGAAAGAAAAACAGACACAAAGAAATAAAGGGAGAGACAAAGAGAGATGTGAAAAGGTGGGAGGGTAAAGAGAAGTCACAGCCAGGGCTTGTGATGAGGGGAGGATCAGTGACAGCTGGAGATAAATGTGTTGTGAGGTCAGTGTGTCTGTTGGAACAAACTCTCTCTCATTACCCCTGTACACACACGTACAGAACACGCACACACACGTACAGAACACACACACGTACAGAACACGCACACACACACACGTACAGAACACGCGCACACACACACACACGTACAGAACACGCACACACACACACACGTACAGAACACGCACACACACGCGTACAGAACACACACGCACACACACACGTACAGAACACACACGCACACACACACGTACAGAACACACACGCACACACACACGTACAGAACACACACACACACACACGTACAGAACACACACACACACACACACGTACAGAACACACACATACACACACACACACACACACACACACACATGAGGTGCCCACCTAGGCCACTGGTTGGTTTGATCTCAGGAGACTGGCGTGAACACGAGGGGAAGAGTCGGTGGGATGTGGAGCCTTTGGAGGACTGGGTGGGAGAGGTCTCAGAGAGGACCTGAGTGGGGCCATGGAGACCAGGGGTTAAGACTGAGACGGGCTGCTACTGTAAATCAGGGACTTGATGTTTCCCATTGACTTCAACAAAACCAAAACACTGTTAATATAACAGAAAGTACTGAAGAGAGGCTAAACCACTGTGTGTAAAAATAGAAACTAAGCACCCAGTCTGCTTCTATCATTGTCAGCTGCTCTACATTATGGTCTGGTACCTCCATGGAGCCCGTCTTGCGGTTTCGGATCATCGGGGACCTTCGCTGGATGTTAATCGGCTCAGAGACAGGAAGTGCCTGATCCGGCTGGTCCTGGGAGAGATCCTCCAGACTGCCCTGATTGGGCTTTTTGTCTTGATTCTGATTGGTCAGACAACACAAGAAGAAAATGATTGCCATTCTTATCCATAGAAGACGTGCACAGGTAGACCTGAACCGTCTACTTGGCACTGATTTAATACAACAAGAAGTATTTTTTTGTCAACAAAGAAAGTCTCCATAACAGAATATTATGAACATTTTTAATGTCCAAAATTCTTACAGAAAATGTTCCAAAACATATTTTTAGAGGTTGACTGACACGAGATTTTCAAACAGCAATATAATAACACTAGTTGGAAAAAGCTGATATGCAATAAATAGGTTTGAGAGTAATTGGGTTAGAGGAGTTTGAGAAATGTCAGTTTTGTAGTTGGGGCAAACTATAAATTCTTGACCATCACTCTTTAGACAGACAGGGACTCTTCCACTGATGAGTAGATGCACCACACAGATATTGTAACACTGTCAAACTTTGTGTGCATGTAAGCAGAGAGAAGACAAGACAAACTCTCAAGTGATGGCAATCCAAATGAACAATTAATCAACTCAGGAGGCCTGGAGAGCTCAACTCAAAGAGCAGACACTGCAAACTTTATCGATACCCCGATAACCACTAAAATATAGAAATGACTGACTAAATCATTCATCTCATTCCAGATAAAGTTCTAAAAATTTGACACATCTTCTGTTGTGAATAAAGTTGTTGCTGGAGCAGAAACTGCATCAAGCTGGTACAGTACGTCTGAATGCATAACAGAAATATGATCTGGAGGAAATATGGAGGTCATTCAACTATATGGGATTATTTGTTTTTTGAATATAATGATTGTGTCTGGATTTGTAAACGTCTCACAAACACTTTGAAAAAAACAGAAATGCACAAAGCCAACAAACATTCACAGGTTCACAGACCTCTGAGGACGCTGGTCGGAAGCCAAAGCCAAGTGGTATGTTCTCCTCATCTTCACACCCTTTGACTCCGGGACTGAAGTGAAGCTCAACATGGAAACGCTCCTCTGAGGAGGGATCCTGCACACCACAACAATATATAATCGTGTAGAAATTTGTACATTAGAATGCAGTGCTGAGGCTGACAGAATACAAATGAGAGGTAATGAAGTTATGACCTTATCGTTGTCTTCATACAACATAATAACTATCTGTGTCATGTAGTTGAGTTCAGTCACAGCACTCAGGTAGTCCATTGCCTGTTTCCACTGCCAGTCCTTCTCCTCCTACACACACACACATAAAAAGGATGAGGAGCGAACACACACATATGAAACCAAAAACCTGACAATGACACCAACATGAAATAAGAGGCCAAAAATGAGGTAATAACGTATCGAGATCTCCTCTGATTGTGGTGAAATCATCATGAGGAGTCACAGGAAGAACAAACAGATTGTCAGAGACGATAAAAAATCAGGGCGTACATTCAACAGCCCTCCGTAGCGGAAGATGCTGAGCAGGGAGTGAACGTGACTCTCGCTGGTGAAGTAGAGACGTGTGCGAACATGACGACCGGGAGACATCACGCCACGGGAATATCTGAACACCAGGGGACAGGAAATGAAACAAAGTTTTAACAGTCGACACAGCAACCTCCATATACATACTGTGTATATATACACATATATACATACATATATATTATATACATGCATGCTGTATATATGTACATATATATGTAAACATGTTTGCATGTGCTCATATTCTCACAGGGGGTGCAGCTTGTTGACAGACTCGTCCTCATGGGTCCTCTGCAGGTCCAGCTGGATTTTCTTCATCAGAGGAACACAGTAAGCCTGAGCGATGTCCAGTTTCTCTGCTTTGCTGATGCCATACTCCTGATATGAAAGGGAAAAAAGCTGTTTAAACACTTTGATTCACTTAATCTACTTATTCATGGTCAAATGGAGGCTTATCTCAGCATATTTTGGGGCAGAAGGCAGGCAAACAGGCTAGACATGTGAGTATCCCTCAAAAGAATGTAGAGAAAAGGTCCCACGTTCATGCATGAAGGCCTTTAATTTAAATTCCACAGCTCCAAATTTATGCTTTGGCACTTCCAAATTAACTTGTTACTTGTTTCATTGCTTACAGTGTGTGAATTTTTCAATGCCAAACTTTTTTGGTGCAACATTTTAATCTCTACAGGAATCAATAAAGTTTGATTTTATGCTCAAACACCACTTAATGTAATAAATGTGTAGACTATTGTGACTAGAATGTCTCCTGTGACTGATCTGTTAACATTCCTGACATTCCCCTACTCCTCTACATGATTTAAGGCTGAGAAAGCCTGAAATGACACTGTTCCTCTTTAACCTGTGGTATGACTATGTCAGCCAGGGCCCGGGACAGCCTGAACAGCTCCAGCGTGTCCTCCAGTCCGAGCGAGGCGTTGTGCTGCGAGTCGTATTTGATGCAGTCGTAGATGTCCGGGATCTTGCTGATGTCATATCGTCCGTTCTTCATGCGGAAGTCTCTCTCCAGTTTGGACCAGCGCTGCAACATCAGCTCCAACGTCTCGCTGTGATAAAGCTGCAGGTCTGTGGAGAAGCACAGGATGGCTTATCTTAAGATCTTCAACAAATCTGAATGTCTGAATGTCAAACAGGCAATTGTCTCTGAAAATACATATGACATTTCCCCCACACAGACACATCTGAACCTTTGTTTCCGCCTGATTCATGCAGACACAAGCTCATAGACAAACTAAACACATCAGCTTGCACAGAGTAAATCTTTCTTCATCATTAGCAGTACCTGCAGACTTGGGGTCCTCCAGTCTCTTGCGAATCTGTGAAGTGAGACTCTGGATGAGGGCATACACCTTGTCGCAGGTTTTGACTGGATTCTGGATGACCTTCATTGAGTTCACCAGTGACGGGCTGCCAGTGGGTGCCAACTAGGATTACAATGGAAACAGAATATATAACATCATATCACAGACTTCAGCCTGGAAAGACATGAAGGCCAATACATTTACAACCAAGTTTTGGATTTTGTCATTTAGGTTATTATTTTAGCCAGTGTATGTGAGAAGCTTCGAGGTTTACCATCAGAAAATCTTGCTAATTATGAGGTGTTATGATTGTCTTGATACCCTAAAATGATCAATACAGCTGCTGACATAAATGAGAGATCAGAAGGAACATACAAGCTCAAGTAAACAGGATAGAAAGGATTTATTATGGAACACAATGCAGATAGCTAGCTCATGAAATAATTTTAAAAGAAAGCTAAATATGCATCTCTTCACTTTAACCTTTATCTAGCTACGACTGTCCTGATACAGGCCTCATACTTTTGTCTACACTTTGCTTCACATTTATGCACCGCCTTTAAAATGTTGTATTTTACTTTATTATTATGCATTCTATTTTCATCTATATTTTTATCTTAACCACGAATATCAAGTGCTTTCTATTTTCCATTCTATCCCTGTTTGTTTGTTCATTCAGTCTTTCATGTAAAGCTGGATTTATTGTATAAAAATAGCACTTTTTATACAATATAATACAGATAAAGTATATTTTTATATTATTTAATATATTATTAATAATCTACCATAGGCATAACATTTGTTGTCTTTGCTACTACACTGCATTTATACTTCTACTGTGTTCAGCATGAACACCATTCTGTTTTTCACTATCTACATTGTATGGGCAGTCACAATAAAAAAAGAATTACACAAGAGTATTTTCACAATGCTTGAAAAGGTTGAAATATTTCAAGAGTGAAGACGTAAAAAGCACGTCCTACTGTTTGACCTGAACATGCTGAGGCTTAGAGGTAAACAAGACATTGCACCAGGCGCCTTATCAAAATCAAGCTATTTTTTCATTTTCACCACCATCTCAGGTTTGCCACATACCTTCTGATAGTCATCCTCTGTAAACTCCTGGTCCTTCTGCATGATTTCATGCAGCCTGGCCTTCACCTTCTGCTGGCAGTCGGTCAGAGAGTCGCTGTCACTGTCCAGCAGTCCGTTCATGTTGGCACTCTTCACCATTTGAACCAAGATCGGCGTCAACTCCCCTTCTAGAGCCAGCAGACCCTAAAAAGAAAGGAACTAATCTCAAGCATCCTAAAAAACATTATTTCCCCAGAGATCTGTCAGAAGTCCTCACTTAAGTGTTAAATACAGGTGTAACCCATTAAGCATGCAGAAAGGGTTACCTTCGCGAAAGCAGCGGCTGTCATCTGTACCCTTCCTTCATCAGAGGCGTAGATCTTCAGGTCGTGGCGGTATGTGCTGTGCAGGCGCAGGAGTCCACACCCTGGAAAGCCAGCATAATCACCTGGAAGAGGGGAAACAGAGAGAGGCATCACAGTTAACTGGCCTCATCACAGCACCGAGACACACCGTACGATCATTTTCTCAATGAAGAAACAGCTGAGTCAGGGAGGCAGTTGAAAGAAAATAGAAAATAATACAATGGTTGGTTGATTGCACCCAAGGATTTCCATTAAAAATAGGCACACGGGTGATACAGCACTTGCGCAGGTACAACATCACTTTCAGTTCAAATGCATTGTGCTCAAAATGATTTGTAAACATCATGTAAATGTGACTCATTTCACTTAAATGTGAACTTCAAAGTTGTGGTTTAAATGAAGTGAATGTGAAGTGAAATGATGTTGTGACAACCCCCAAAAATTACTGAAGACACCTCCCCTGGAGATGAGATCATACTTTAGATTACCTACTTGAAGAGTGACAATAAAAATCTTTTACATGCTAAATATACTCAAATTAATGTAGCTGGAGGAGGTAGATGCATACCAACGCTACAGATCAAATCACACTGATGTTTCATGCATTTTTATTTATGTTACACAATCACCTCGGGTTTATCATGCCTGATTTGTCAAGAAAGTTCTGGGAGTATTGGAGACTTTAATCCTGCCAGATTTTCATCAAACAACATCCCAAGAACAATATGCAGTAGGATTAGTGTGAGATGATCCGCGTTAGCTTACAGCACCAAACTGCAGTCACTTTAGCTGTCTGCGTATGTATGGTAAGTGACCAAAACAACATTCACTGTGGTGGATCACCTCGGGAACACATCAATGACGACACAAAACAGTCCACAGCAATCTCAATGTGGGACAAACCGGACTAGTCGCCAGGTGAAATGAAACAAAATCATGATGAGATCAAGGAGAGGAGGAGAGATCAGAGGACGTTAGTGGAACAGAGCGACAAACTGCGGAGAATGAGAGAGGAGTGGGGAGAGCGGTGATATCCAGGAAACCCTTCTCTTACCAAAGTCAATAGGGGACTCACAGCCAAGGGACCGGCGGTTACCGGCTAGTAGTTTACACAGTGCAACAACAGGTAAGAAGAAAAGAGCAAAGTTAATAGACAAAACTTGCAGTGGAGAAAGAAGTGTGAAAACAGTGGTTGAGGTGAGAAAATGACCTTCTTTTCATTCAAAAAAGAAGCAACAAGAAGGGACAGACTGCCTCTAACCAGTGCATCTACTTTCAGTTGTGCTTCCTGTGCAGTCTAGGTGTTGTTTTTCATGCACTATAAAAACAAAGCATTAAGAAGGAAAGCCTGAAAAGGGTAACTCACGAATGACTCAGTGGTATTACTCAGTTAAAAGTGATTCAGAAAAGGAAACCTTTGTGTAATGAGCAGGTTTGTCCACTTACTAACTGGATTTTAATGTAGTTAGGTTGATCCAGATGCTGTGTGTCTTAACCCCACACTAAAGCACTGCTACATTTCTGTCCCGTGCTCTTTGAACAACACCCAATATGGTCATCAGGTGTGCTCCGCTGTACTCGACTCAACTTCACCCAGCTGTGTTGCGCAATTGTCCACAGTGAGGGCGTGGACGGCATGTAGCTGCCTGGGTAAAGTTACTCTTTGAATACCATTAACCAAATTTCTGTTGATGTCCTTTACTTCCCGATAGAAAGATATGGTTGATCTCCATTACGGTCATCACTTTGACTACAAAAGCAGCAACATTAGCATCAGCATGTTGAAGCCAATGTGAAAGTGATGGACAATCTAAACTCAAGGTCCACTTACTCACATGTTGTTTTGCTTTTATCCATACCACATCAGCACATGGGAATTCATATATCATGAAACTGTAGATGCAGTTTCTCTAATGACCAATCTAAGTTACCAGTGACTGGATGAGTGGAAATTCATTTTGTCAAAGGCAAAGTCAATCTTTTCATGAAGTAATGCTGAATAATTCCAATGTGGATCTTCTTTGGATCTTGATATCAACAACGATTCACCCATTTATAAGAAACTAAGGCTCAAAGAGCATAAGGTCAGAAGAGAACACATATAAACAGCATTTCGGCATGACAGAGAGAGCCTTCCAAGCTTCAGGACTCAGTTAGGGTGATTACCACATGCTCATCCTACCTCACTTCAATCCTGCCCCTTTTATAACCTGTGCGAGTGATTACCGTTATTATGTTCATGTTTGTCTGCAAATTTTAGTGACTAACTATCAGTTGCTTCTTTGTTTTACTCTATATGTAAGTCTAGCAGAGTGCCAACAAAATCCATCATGTGGCAACAAAAATATAAAATGAATTACACCGAGTTGATGATCCTACAATGTGTTTAACTGCTTTATTGATAAAATAATAATTTACCTTTTAATATATCAGTCTATTGTTTCATTGTATGAGTTTAAGTAAAGGCAACAGTTGTGTAGACACCTACGAAAGGCTGAGGTTGGCCTTATAAATCCAGCTTGTCAACTATAACAACCCTCTCCACCTTCTTTGACACATTGTCTGTCAGCAATGCAATGTTAATGTTGGACTGACTAAACACAAGGCTTAAAAAATTACCTTTTGTAATTAGGGGTGCAACGATACACAAAATTCACAGTTCGGTTCGGTTCGGTTCGATACTTTAGTGTCACAGTTCGATATTTTTCTGAAATTTCCATCCCATTCTTTTTTAACTTGTAGTTTATTGAAATTACCAACATTTGGTTCAACTCAAAAGTACAGTTTTTTTATTCAATTTCAGGGTCATACTTATATTATATACTTATATATAATATGAAAACCAAAGTAGTTCCAAACGCCAAAAGGATGGTGGAGGATCTTTCATTTCAGACCACCTCGAGCGGTCGGAATTCAGGCACAGAAAAAGCAAAAAGAACCTGACAGATTTTCAAAATAAAATACCCTGTGCAAACTGCTGGTCATAAAAACAGACAAAAACTAAACTAATTAACTACGTAGCATGTTTAGAAGAACATACATCAGGAAAATGCCCAGATCTGAGCAAGTAAACAAAGTCTGACGGGCTAAACGCTCCCTTCTGAACCACTACGCTAGAGTGCATCATCAGAAGTTGATAAAATAAATATAAAATTGCGTATCGTTCCATTCATAGTGCATTCCAAACCGAGACCACTGTATCGAACGGTTCAATACAGATACATGTATTGTTGCACCCCTATTTATAATGTTTATGCATTTAGGAATGTCTAGCTGACTTCTTGCTTATAGGTGTGTTTCAGTAGGAATGTGTTTGTTTGTCCACAAAACGCCATCAGCTGAATTTGCTAGAGTAAAGGCCAGGTACTTTGATCCAATTACTTAAGAGGAAATATATGTGAATCTTACAAATAGTTCAAATTAAACAGAAAAGACTAGAATGTATTAAATTCTCTCTCTGTTTCATTCTGTGGTTTTAAGCAGTTTTTTCCCTACAGCAGCCCAGACACAAACATGTTCCCTGAGGCAACAAGAAACACCATTAGAGAAGTTAATTTCAAGTGAAAGCCAAAGTGGAAAATCCTGTGTGAGTACATCTATTAGCTAGTGAGAGTGTGAGTAGGTACCTTGGCCTCCAGGGTACATGCAGCGAAAAGCCCTGCCCAGTTCTTCAGCCTGAACCCGGCCTGCAGGCGTCAGCTCCCCGCCCCACTTCAACACGAGCAGCAGAGATGGCCCGTCCTTCTTCGAATCTGAAAAACAGCAGCATGTTGTTATTGATATCATAATCGTCGTATCATAATGATCTGCATAGGAAAAACTGAGATGTTGTCCAGTTACCTGCTGTATTTGAAAGAAAGAAACTCATAAACTGAATGTCTTCCAGTTATTTACTGGTGGGCATAGCCAGATGAACCTGCTTTGGGGCCCTCTATTATCACCCTTGTTTTCAAACCCTCTCCCTACCCCCAAGTTTGTACCTTCTTCTTCGCTTGAGGCTTTTGGCTGGCCGTTACGCAGGTAGGTCAGCTGGACTTTCCTGTTGATACCTGAGAAATGTCCATACCTGGAGAGGCAGAACACAAACACACACACACACAACAAATTTTGATATGCACATGGACAGACACACAGTGAGGACACACGCATAGACAAATCTTCTAACATTTTGTTTAAATATTAAGCAGCACACGTCTGACTTCTATTCCATAACTATTTCAAAATAAAACTTAAAAGAGAAGAGAGAAACAAAACAGCAACTGTTTTTAAATTTGACACACTGATCATACACACAACCGAGTACCAGCATTAGCAAATGGTTTAATGATAATTCAGTCACTCAGCAGGTACTTTATGCCAGTAGTGGATCTCCAAGTTTGATTTCTGTGTGTAATTGCATACATATATGCAGGCAAAAGACCAAAAGAGAAAGTCAAAGTGTGTGTGACTTTTAAAGTCAAAATCAATGTTGATTTTAATCACAGTGTTATCTTAAAAGTCACACGTCAAACACATATCAGTAGCCCCCACTTGTGCCACACGATGTGCTTCAGCAAGAATTCGGCACATCCTGCAGACTAACCGCATCGCATTCTCTAATAGGACAGGCAGCGAACGCCTCAAAGAGACACGTGATGACGGACCTGAACCAAGGATAAGTGACTCTGGCAGGAAGCCAGAGAATGTGAACAGCTGTCGACGAGACATCATCGCACAGCGCACTGGTCGAGTGTTCTTGGTATTTGTTTGCATCAAAGGTTTGGGATTACTGCGTCAGGGTGGTCTGTTTGGGTTACTAAGCCAGCCTGATTGGACCCGAGTGAATTTCCTCTGATAACCTTAGAACTAGGACATATGAACAACTATTGTGTTTTTACAGTCTATGCTGTAAGACCTTATAGTAGCTACAATCTTTATTTGTATATGAAAGATGTCACTTCCAGTGACAGTTTCAGCCTCTTTTAGCTCATTGTTTTGGTTTCACAGCCTGCAGCTTTACTGTTTTTGGTTCAACACTCTCATCAGTGTTGTTTTTCGCTACATCAGGCATTTGTTTTTAGAAAAAATAGCAACAAAATAAAGGCTGTGATAAACCCACTGACACCACCTGCCCAGCACCAAGCAAGACAAGCTGACTAAGTTAAACTGGTAAACAGTTAGCAGCTAAAGGGGAGCTGGTGGAGGCTAAACGTAGAGCTAAAAGATAATGGATGAATAATAATGTTGACTGCTGGATTTCTAAATAATGAAACTGTATAAATAACAAAATCTGACAAAACACCACATAAAATTACAGTAATTACAGGTTGATGAATTTGGATTAGACGTCCTGAGTGAGTTTGGGGTTCCTGGACAGTTTCCCAAATTTACACAGTTAAATAGCTAAAGTGGTGATTGGTGGTCAGACATGGGTGTAGACCAAAACAGAGCTAGAAGTGGGATAAATATTATATTTACATTCATGTAGTGGCCAGAAACACAAATTCCAAATGAATGTTAATGTTAATTTGTGGATGTGTAAATAGGGAACCATTTGCTGATTTGTTTGCCATATTCAAAATGAAAGGACATTGTCTGTTCACGCCTTGTTTCTGCTGCCTGCAGGTAGATTCAAGGATCAGATCTTGCAGGTTTAAACTAGTTTTCATGTGGTGTGTTTGTAAAAGCCTTTTTAAAAGTTTTGACAGATGTCTCCAACAGATTTTGTAGTGTAGGTGTTTGTTTGAAATTCACAAACTGTTACAGCTTATTTGAAGTGGGCACACTGTGGGCTGAATGACTACTGCAGTGTGTGAGGTGGCAACAGAGTGACATAAATTGAGTTGTAATTTCAGTGCAAACCCTGCTTTATGAAAATAGAACCTCTTTATTATGTCTATTTACTTTAGAACCTGGGAATATTTTTCTCCCGCGGTTTTGAATGTTGCATTTCTTGCAAATGATCTCAGACTTCCACATTATTTTGTTGCTGTACTCCGATCTCTGTGGCATCAACACTAAAATGAAGCAGGAGGAAGGAAGACATTAGGAGACTGAGAGTCCACTTGATATGCGGTAAGAACGGCATGCACACAGCACACACTGATTCACACACGAGGAAACACAGTGAAATCATCAGAGACATTTGACTGTGTCTGTGTCTGGTGTTAATGGCTAAAAAAAGAATGGATGTTAATGAAAATGATACACTTGGTGTACAAAATATTAGGGATACCTTCCAAATACTTTAAATATCTAATCTTGAATAAGACTATGCGTAACTCTCTTTACCCTGTTTATACCTCATCTAGACTTTGAATAGGTGTAATGGATAAAAAAACAGAAGTCCTATCTTTCACCTACGTTAGTCCTGGTCTGTGTCAGATAAAGAAAAGGTGTTCCTAATATTATGTACACACAGTCTAAGTACACTAAAGTAAAGGAGGGTGGTAAAACCTCATCCTTTAAAGTGAGAAGGGAGAGGGTGCGTACTGAATGTCATTCAAGCTGGATTCCCTTTTGGAGAGAAAGAAGGAGGGATTGGGTGGGCAGGAAAAAAAGAGAGAGACAGAGGAGGGAAGAAAAAGATAAAGCAAAGTTAGAGACTCGAGGGAGGGAGCCAATCAAGGTCAACATGTGTCTGTGAGTATGAGACAAAAGAAATGACTGAACCCTGGTTGAGTGTTGAAAAGATGAAGCTAGTGCTGAATCCAGATGAGAGTGGGTGACTGATGATGAATGATGATGGCAGGAAACAGGGGAGGGGTGGCTGATGTGTGTTTGGCTAGAGACTTGTGTTGTTGGTGTAAGATGTCACTCACATCTCCAGGACAGTCTTGAGTTGCTCCAGTTTAGATTTCTTTTCCTCAATCTCGCAGTCGTTGTGCTGGCCCAGTTCGACCAGCAGCAGGCGAGCGATATCTAGCACTTCCTGGAAACACAGAGGCAGTTCTTAATTTGACTCTTATCTTAAATTGCACTTGGCAGACTAAACACGCGCTGGAACCTCTGCAAATGTCCTGACTGAATACCCACGTCAAAGACGAGACTGATAGTGAGGACTGCAGCTTCAGTCAGAGATGATACAGTGACAGGATGAATACAGGGTGTGAGCGGATTTAGACAGCCAAGTATAAACATTCAGACAACAAAACAATAATGTTTTGTGACACATAATAATTATAGAGCCTGATATATGTAAACAGAACTTCATTATTCTTAAAAGGATTCAGTTATAATCTACATACTGTATATATTAATTAACACAAATAAACAGGCAGAGGTGAAGGTGCGTGGGAACAATGAAAGATCAAGAAAGGCCCGTCACCTGGAGCTGCTTTGGCTTCTTCAGCTTTAGCTTTCCTGACTTGTAGCCTCCGTACTTGTCAAACAACTCAAAGAATCTGTCCAAGACAAACAAAGTAAAACAAAGATGAAGAGATACAGTCACACTGGATGAGGGCGATATCTTTTTGACATGTTGATTTGACATATGCTGGTTTGTTTTTATTCCATTAAATTGCAGCAGAGATGGGAAGGCAGTTTATGCTGAAATATGAAAACTGTGACCTCCTGAACAAACAGAAACAGAGAGAGCAAGGATATAACATTAAAGTGTGTACCATAATCTTCTTGGATGAGATAAACTGCACAATGTTTTTACTGTACATCATACTAAATATTTGAAAGATATGCTGACAGAACGAGGAAGGGACGCCTTAAATGCAGAATCCAAGAGACTTACAGAGGATGTCGGACCTCCATTTTCATCTTTTGCTTTGGTGTGCGGTCTCCGTGACGGATGATGGCAATAACACAGCGCAGCTCCATCCTGAATGAAGCAGAGGAGTAGACAGGATAAAATGTAATTACGGGAACTCTGTTATTTCATCATCTGGACAAACTATACACCATTATCAAACACTGCTCAACACGCGCTGCTCTTATCACTGACACCACAGAGACAGAAAAGATTTCAGACTTTGTGAGGTCAGTGCCTCTGTGATCCATATTCAAGGTTTTTTTTTTTTTTGGCCTTTTTTCAAGCTTTATTTTGATAGAGACAGCTGGAGAGTGACAGGAATGTGATGGGGAATGACATGCGGAAAGGGGCCACAGGTCGGATTCAAACCCTGGGCTTCCGCAGCACGGACTGAGCCTTTGTACATGGGGCGGCTGCTCTACAAACTGAGCTAAACACCGCCCTATCCAGATTCAATGTTAATGTGAGGATCCATTGTAAACTTGCATGTTTTAAAAAGACACTTGTCTTCACAGTCCAACACTACTTTCAGACATAATGATAATTATTCTTTTAAAGCCAATAACCCTTTTAAAGACTAAGTTTACAGAGACACACAATATAAGTTCATATCATCATACTGTGCCGATGACATGACATATGATATAACTCATCATGTGCATAGTAATAAACATATTTTCCAGGAGTTCCAGGAGTTTTCCAGGAAACTTGAACACCATATAGACAGTATCTTGTTTGGCAGTACGTACATGGTTCCTGAGGTTGTTGGGACAATGGGGATGTCTTCAGCTTCCATTGGGATGGACCAGGGGATGTGGAACTGGGGCGCTAACTCCCTCATCACCATGTTTCTGGTAAGGCAAAGAAAAGTAACAGATTTAAAAGGCATTAAGCACCAAGAGCACTGACATCAGTTTAGAAATTATTAATATTTATGTTAACTTATTTTGTTAACTTGTACACTGCTGTATTTACTGCATGCTACCTGAGCATCACCTGAGGAATTATGTTCATGTTGGTAACCATTAGTGGAGAGAAGCTGCATTTTCTGTTTCTTTTTATTCGTAAGTCTTTAGTCGTGGTTGCCTGGAGCGAGCGGTGATAAATTAGAAATAAACTAAGATGTGAATCTGGTGACAGGATCCTCCGAGCTGTCTATAAATCATGATACAAGAGCTTCAGGCAATATGTACATGAAAATGCAAATAAGTACCACAGACGACTTCATTTCATCAACAGGGCCAGGAGACATGACCACAGTTGTCATAAATTAGAGCCTTACATATGTTTTTGTTTCCTGAAGGCTTTGGTTTCAAAAGATACTGTGTCAAGACCGGTGTCACTGGCTACTACAACTGAACAGTTTACACACACTGTGTTGCTGTGATGCCAGCGTCAAACTGAGCCTGTCTGTGCATCAGGACAATGTTTCAAAGTGTGTAAGCTGACATCACGTACCCCAGCACTTTGGCACAGTCGTCGTAGTACTTCATGGAGTTTTTGACGAAGCTGAAGCCATTCACATCACAGACGAAGGAGTGGCCGTTAGCTCTGAGCAGGTCGAATCCACACACTGTTTGCTAAAAATCACACACAGATGTGAGCCACAATGTGTATACGAAATAATCTTAAACACTTCAGACTGTTTTTATTAGGCAGATGATGATGATTATTAAAGAAAGAACATAGAAACAGAAATTATGAGGTTTAGTTATTTTTTAATAGGTAAGCGCCATTTTGAGCACCGTGAATGAATGAAAATCTAATTTCCCTTCGTCCAGTAATAAGTAATAATATTATTAAGAGCTGTACAAAGAAAGTATGATTTTTTGATTTTCTGTGACTCATGCTTCAGTCATTCTCGCTTCATTTGGTTCCTGTGTCGTTTCTGAATTCTCTGAGTCATCCTTAACGAGTTCTGGGCGTTAATGGAGTCAGCACCAGAGAGCTTCCCTTCTTCCCTTTTTCTTTATGTTTGCTGATTACATCACTGTATAACCTCTCATGGTAGCAGGCTTTAGAAAATATATTTATATTTGTGTGAGGAAATATTGTATTTAGTTTGCAAATAAAACAATGAAATATTTAGAATTATTGGTTTAAACACATTTTCTCTCTACTCTAAAATGTGTTTAATGAGCTGATGAGCTGATTTATGGTTTCAAGCAGATAATCACGACTGCTGCAACATTTGTGAGCTTCAAATAGACTACTGCGCATAAAAAGGTTCTCAGCAAAGTTTGACCACTAGTGGCTTAGGTAGCAATAAAAAAAGGACAAGAGAAGGACCACAGGCCCTAAAAAAATGCAGTTTTGAAAATAAATGTAGTTTCCTGTTTCTTCACCTTATGCTGCACTACATCATCTGTATGATGACTACATTTACCTTGAAGGCCAGGCAGACCTTGCGAGCCACTAGCTTCTCCATGGAGGTCAGCATGACAGGGTAGCGGATCTCCTTCCCCTCACTGTCCCTCTCTACTTTTCCATCCAGGGCAGGAGATTTCCGGGCCTCCGCATGGGCGTAGTCTATACCAACTGTGTAAACCTGAAACAACACAATACACACAAAGGAGAGGACACACAAACACAGAGAGTGCACATGATGAGGAAATTTACATTTCATGATTGGGAACTGCATGACTCAGATCTGTTCAAGATCTGAGTCATCAATGACCACATGAACTTGCACAGTACCTTCACATCAGTACCATCTGTGGGCATGAACTCTTCATATATGTAGGAGCCAGTCTTTCGTACACTGCTTTCTGGGGAGTACACACTGCTCCGACTCCCTATCTACAGCAAAGAGGCAGAGAGACAAAGGAGGTGAATTCAAAGGCATGAGAAACCTGTAAAAAAAAAAAAAAACTTATTTCATTTCATTAGCCAACATCCACTCCATCTATGCAGTTTCCTAACAGTACTTAGAGTCACTGATGTCTTACTGTACTGTTCAACAGGTTTAATCCTGCAGCAGCCACACAACCTGTCAGTGTGACCTAAGTGTCTTTTTGGAAGGGATTAATCATAACATATGAAAATAACATTCACTGACATGTTAGGACAGTAACTCTTTCAACATATTACGCCCATAATTGTGCACGAATGGCAAAGTTTATGAGCAGTGTGTCCTTAAATAACTTCCTGCTTCCTTGTTGTGAGTATCTCTGGGTGAGAGCATCTGCCAATGACAGAAGTTCCCCCGTGTTGCTCGGGAGACAGCTACCTTTCTGAAGAGTCTTTGGCTGCCCCCTCCAGCAGATGTAGGGTAATAGATGTAGACGTTATGGTCCTCAGCGCACACGGGTTTCTCCACGAAAGGTTTAGGAAACACCTCCCCGTTCACCTCAACATGGTCCTCCCCCTCCACGAGGTTGCACTCTGCACAGGGTAAGACTTCAGTTTACTGAGAAAGCTAAAGCAACAAATGATGCTAAAGGAAACACACATACATTTACACGTACCCACATGTGTTTACCACAACAGCAAGCATCACACCCACTGTGTCTTTCACATCCACTCAAAGAATAATCCATTAAATATTCATGTGCTTTATTTATCCTTGATTTAACCATGTCTACTCAGACACATTATCTAATTTCCAAAAGGCATCTGGCCAAAACACTAAATAATAAATAAACAGCTTTGTAATGTTGTTGTTTAAATATTTATAATCGCAGTTTATATTTAAAGGAGGAGCAGACAAGCAGACTCTGCTACAGCCACTAGAAAAATATGAATACATTATAAAGTTCCTGATATACTGGTATTAGAGTTGTCAGGATACCAAAATGAGTAACCACGATACTATACCAGACAAAGTATCACGGTTCCAGGTATTATTGCAATACTGCTGCCTTTTTTTAATTATTATTATTTTTATGAACTGCAATGTATTTGTACAAGTTATAAATACTTATTAATTACTTATAATGTTGTTAGGTGCATGATAAACATAATACTGGTGAAGTAAGAATTAGACTGAAACAAGTTTGAAACAACAAGTTTGGTTTTTGAGCAAAATGAGTGTTGCCACTGACGACGGCACCGCAGCAGACTCGCCGCTCGGGCCCAGTGCTTCTGCCATGGTGAGTGTGTTGTCTCGTGTTTGTGACTGTAAGCCGTGCGTGCGTCTGGGTGAGACAGAACTTTAGCTTGTTGTTTGTTTTGAAGCGAAGTTCTATCGAAGCGGAGCTGTCTTCATGGAGTTCGTTCTTGCTGGCAGAAACACACGAACAGCCAATCAGCTAAAAGCCTATCATATCCCCGGACGTCACCAGTAACAGGCAAACAGCCAATCATTCAGCAGTAGTTTGGTTGCAGTAGTTGCCATGTTGGTTTGTTTACATGGAGTAGCATGCAGTGAGAAGCCAGGAGGAGAGCAGAGGCGGCCGCTATGTAGTGGAGACTGGCACCGGTAGTATAGTAATCCACAGCAGTACCGTCGTGTAGAATTTATAGTATAGTAGGAACTGTTGCAATTTGGTACCGCGGGGTACCGGGGGTACCATGCAACTCTAACTGGTATGCTGTCATATGTCACTGGTATGTGATGAAATACATTTTTCATGGAATAGGTGGCTTTGTCATTGTTTGTTATCATATCATCAGAGGGTTTTAAATAAGCATACTTATTTAACACTAACTTATACCTCTTACTAACCTTCAGGGTTGTCGGGGTCTCGGTTTAACACAGCGTAACGAGGCAGGTCAATGCCCTCTTCCCGTAGGATCCGGTACACTTCCCTCCTGACAGGAAATCAAACGGCATTATAAAGACCCCCCAAAGAGGAAAACATAATGAGTCTGCGTGTGTGTGTGTTATTAGGGTTCGGCGGTAAAACAGCAATAAGGTATATAAGTGAAAATAGCAATTATGTAATTTTCATTCCCATCATGTGAAAACGTGCAAGTTGCAAACAGTTTGATTTGGATAAAAGGATGCAGCTGCTGTAAGCTGGGAAGGGAGAGATAGTGAATCTGACTGAAGGTGTGTGAATTTTGTGAGGAAAACTGAAATTTAATATGCTGACGCAATACGGATGCTGATACCAATGGTTCTGTTACTTTCTACAGTACGTCTTAGAGTCTGAAGCTGTCAAAAAGTAGCTCAGCTTCTTCTGTCGCCACTGAACCTCTTCATCGCCATCTTATAAGAAAGCATCATTTTAAAACTAGCTGGTAAAACTTTTTATTTTTTGATACTCCTGTGTGTGTCTGATTAAACCATACCTGTCCTGTATGAAATACTGCATGTTGAGGTCATTGATGAGTAGTGGATTCCTGAGCTTGGCGTAGTCCACAGCTTTATCCAGAGGGAAACCTGAAAATTAATCACACCATGAATAAAAACTTTATCAGCCGGACAGTATATTCATCAGTGCATGATTTTCATGTAGATCCATCTCTGCTTTGCTATTCTGTTGTCTGATTCCTTGACACAGTAGTGAGGGAGTCTATATTTATTAGCATGTAATGAGTTCTGTGAGCTAGAATAAAGAGCTACACGGCGTTACTGTAACTGAGCCTCCACCTTAGTGCTCCTTGGAGCACTGTGTGTGGGTTAGGTTACTGAAGGTTACTTAAATACAGCTGGCTAATCACTAGTAAAGGTACTGACACATATTATATGTCACAAGTGGCTATCTTGCTTAAGATAGATATCTTGCATACCACTGAACCAAATATTTGCCATATTGGTGTGCACGAGAGCCTGACAAATGTCTGGAAAGTATTTTGGAGAAGTGTTTTTTCTTCCAGTTTGCCAATAATAATAACACAGGAGTCATATCATGTTCCCATGTTCAGAGAAACAATCCAAAAATCTCATTCTTTTAAAAATAGAATGGAAAAACAACCTCATGAGACTAACTCATACTGTGTATACATGGAGAGGTGTGCTGATCTCGTTCATCCAGCTCTGCCTCTGTAAAGCATACTTGTCAGCTGAGAAATAAAATGAATCACAAGCCTTAAATAGATGTTCCCAATCTCACAGTGATCTTTGTTTCCATTGAGACATTCCCATAAACTGGTGCTGCTCGCTGCCAGACAAACTGACACAAAGCGGGCCAACTCTGTGAATTATAGTACAGCTTTTGGGTACTCATAGTTCTTAAGAGAACATTTAATTAACAGATGCAGATTATTTATTACTATTACGTTAATAATACTTGAGACTGCCAACATTTTTCCCAATTTTGCAGATAAATTACTCTTATTACAGTTAGGATCTGTAGATGATTTTTTCAGACTTTTTATTCATGACTAAACATGATGCAATTGCAGGACACAAGGCGCTCATGTGAACATCTTAAAGCCGCTGAGGATTCATCTGAGGGATTAGCAAGACATGGCTTACTCTATATATGTTTGAGTACCCACTTTAGGTGGGTGTAGTTGGTGAAGCTACTAAATCGTTCACACCTCTCTGCAGCATTAATATCCCTGTCACTGTTTCCCCTCAGGCAACAGGATGTTTTTAACTCATTTGTAAATTTTACCTTTGGAGTGGAAGGAGATGAGGCAGTCGCACAGAGGCCACTTCTCCACAGGTTCTTCCAGGATCACCTCCTCGGGAAAGATGACCACATTGATGTAGTCAAACTTACAAAGGCGCTCCAGGATCTGAGTCATGGGCTTGGATTTTGACTTCTTCATCATGGCACATATGCCGACCACAATCTGTCGCTCTGACGGCTGGTGGAGAGGATGGGAAAGACCGGGAGAGAGAAGGGAAGCAGGTATGGAGGGAGGGAGATGATGATTCAGCATGAAATGTTGTGATTCCGGTCAATTTTCATTCATTACTTTATTTCTGGTGTGTAAGAAGCTTTAAAGTCTCCCGGGAGCACTACTGTCATGTAATGTAATGTCAGGATTATCTAATTTGTCATCAGCATATCTGAGTGAAACCTAAAAATACTTACTACAAACAGGAAAACATGAATGCCTCATCAGCAGGATAAAACTTAATTGCATTCATAGAAAATGTGTTTGATTCTCGAGATAACATTCCACTAAATTGATTAATGAGGGAGAAAATCTTTACTGTTTTGTGGTTTGTATGAACTGAACTGCTACCTGTTCACTCAATGTAATATCAGCTGAATAGTTTATGTCTCTGTTTTACTTTTACATTTCAGCTGAGACTAAGACAGAGGAAATCAAAGCGAAGGAGCGAGCAGCTAACACAGCACTACCATAAAGTCCTTTTATAGCTGCACAACTAAACAACAGGCCAGATGCTTTAAAGTTGTTTATCTACCGACACTGTTCTCATGGCAGCCTTTGTATATTTCTGTCTCTATTTTTTTTCCACTGTCCAATTCCAAATAAAACGTTCCCCTTTAAAATTTCCAGGCCTGTTCATTTCCCACTGCCCAAAGCTTTGGCTTCCTGTTCCAAGACAAAATCCTCTTTTTCCACAACCTTCACAGCTGCATGATTTATTTATTAATGATACTATGCATAGACACCTACAGCAACAAGGCAAACCTTATACACCTGAAAACTTTGCATACCCACTATGTGTGCACCTGAATTAACACTTGTCACTTACCGACTCATCTTCGTCATCCTTCATGTCCTCTTCTCGATACATCTTATTCTTCATGCCTGTCTCCATTTGGCCCATGTCCTGCTCATCATCTTCACAGCCAAGCACGAAACGAGGAACGTCTCTCTGATTCCGCCCCTGTCCTTCCCCTGACACTGATCCTGATGCTGATACTGGTCCTGTTTTTCCGTGGCAGGGTTCGGACATCACAAACCCCTGTGTAACATGTTTGCTTCAGGCGGCTCCTCGAGCAGTTAAGCAGGAAGAAACCCAGCCAACTGTGTTACACCGTCAATAGATGACTGACGGCCGTTGGCGTTTCTGAGCCAGCTGATAACAACTACGTGCGTCTGTGTGTGTACAATACGTGTTGAGGTAGAAAGAGAGTGGTGAATATCCTGAAAGGTAGAACAGAGGGAGTGGACTCTGTTGAGGTAGATAGTCAAGATCTTGGTTGTAAAGCTCCCTGTGTCAGGAGAGAGGAGGTCTGGCTCTGAGAGATAACATGTCCCAGTCTGGAGACGGCTCTTCACACGGGAAGCTCCACGGTCAACATCTGTGCAATGTTCTCCTTGCCCTAGGAATAAAAACATACACATGGAGAAACTGGTTTAACAACACAGCTAGATAATTGTCGTCTCTGGTTAAACAAAAAGGTCCATCTCCATGGGGATGCGTTCCATAATGTTTTCAGACACATTTCAGAATAACAACAGGAGCCTATCAATGGCAAAAACATGCACCTTTAGTGGACTTGCTGTATATTGATGCATTAGAATTATGTGGCAGACAGCTTTAGTGGACTATTTTCAAGAACTGTTGTCTCCATTAGTCACTCAGACACAACAACATGGGTGAATAATTGCAGGTTGAAAATACTGAAGTTACCATTCAAGCAACATCAGTGCAGCTTCACTAAATACACTGCATCTGAATAACCACAATACTTGCTGCTGTGTTGCTACATCCACCGTTTGTGAAATAAACGTCAGGCATGTCACATCAGCTGTAACACAACAGAAGAAGAAAAAAACTGTATTGATTCCGGAGGAAACTGGGTTATTGCATCACTCAAGACCGAGGAAAGAAAATGTAAGTGTAGAAGACTCTGGATGGAAAGAAAAAAAAAACTGTGGTATGTTGACTATTGAAGTATTTATGGATGATGGTAGTTTACACATTTATTAATCCACAGTGAAAGGACGTGTACAGACATGTTTGTCAATAGATAATCACTAGATAAAATAGCTCCTACTGATGGAGTGAGAGGTTGGTGATAGCGTTGCAAAATCCCATCAAATGTTCAAATAATGGGCGACCACATTCTAAATTACTAACACCGATTCAGCTATATGCATTATATTTATAATGTTTGTGTCAGTCATCTCAGATTGACCCTTAACGAGACACCTCTGAATCTCTTAAAAACAATTTGAAGTTGTAGAAATTTTTTTTAACTTTTTGTTTTAAAGTCTGCTAGAAGGAGTGAACATGAACATCTGTCAAATTTCCCTTTCACTACCATTTCAATGAATAAAGGCTTTCGACAACATTATGTGACTGAGCACATTTAATTTCTAATGAGCGCATACTGCTGTTTGTCGTCACCATGACGACAGGGCCTGAAGAGGAGCCAGACTGTCTGTCTGTTGTGTCCGGTATGTACATTGAAGTAGATCACATTTCACACAGGACGGAGCAACTCATCAAACATCCTCGATGACTCAGTCCTGATGTCAATCAGAATTATTCAATCATAACTACAAAGTTGACTGTCTCAAATATATCCTAAAAACCCATTAATGAACTCCCTTTTCCTGCCCAGTACGAGGATTCAACACTGTGGCCTTATAGTCACAAACCCTGTCATGTAACCATTCCTGCTCTGTCCATTCTTTCCTCTTTAGAGATGACACAATACATTTCAGATTTTGTCAGTGCTGATTTTGTGATTTTTTTGTTTTGATTATTTTGGTGAAAAAACACATGTCATCCATCCAGGGGTTTAAATCTTTGTCGTATAATAGCAGCTGAGGAGTGACAGGAAGTTGGGGAGAGAGGGGAAATGAGATCAGATTCAAGCCCTGGGCTCCTGTGTGTGGTGGGGTGCACACCGCCTACTGTGCTAACCGGTGCCCTCTCACAACAGCATTTAGTACTGAATTTAGTTCTGAATTTTAAAATGTCAGTAAAAGTCTCCTTTTGTTTAGTTTTTTTTTGCCAGTTTGACGCACATACAGTTAATGTGTGTAAACATATCTAGAGAATGTTCTACTGAAATGTATTACTATGTCTCGAGATACTGCTTCTGGGTTTGTTAGCTGTTCTTTCGATACAGTTTAGGGTTGTTGCTCATCAGTCGATTTAACAACATACTGATGCAACACTGAAGTGGTTTTTGCAATCGTTCATTTACCAGAGTGTTCTACACAGGCATTTCAGGGAGACAGCTGCTGTTTGTTGTCTTTACTGTGATGACAGTCTGGCATCAATTACTGGAAACAACAAACTAAAATAAATGCTATAAATCCTTCAATAAGGTCATGATGTTCAGTTGTTGAAACTGTATTCATTCAAATTGATGGACATTTTGAGGATGCAGTTTTTGATGCTGCGGGGCATTAGGTGTTTTCCCTTATTTAGCCTACACACACTGCTATAAATGGCATGAACAAAATAATATATAACACCTCTTAGAATAAAAAGAAGAGACAAAAGATCATGTTGATGCTACACTGTCATGTAATAAGGTGAATGATGTCATCTGTATGTCTGTTCTTACACTATGTAACTGTTCGTTGGTCAGTGCACAGCACTAAGTCACACACCACCAACTATTTCTCTGATTTTGGTGAAACTGGATCATATTTTATGAAGAAAATGTTTTCTGGTCTTCTCTCTGATTTCCTCCGGCTGCTCCACCTCAACTCTTTACAGAGAGTTTACATTTACAGAGTTTCCTGATGGACAGTGAAGTAAACTTCTGCCAACTGTAGCTGCTGTTAACTAATGTTATCTCACTTTGTTAGCCGGGCTGCCCACACTATAAACTCAGAATGTGGGCAAATAAAGACTGCAAGCATAGTCAGTGTCGTGCTAGAACCGGAGCTGGGCAAGTGAGAAAAGTAACCAGGACCAGCCTCTATGGACATAATGACAGAGGTGAAAAAACTGAAGAGGACATGACATTGATGAAGAAAGCTAAGACGAGAAAAGGAGAGAGTGAGTGAGCAAGAAGCCGTCAGAGAAGAGTAAGGGTGGGACTGACTTTTAGTGGTTGGTGAGAGCTTGGTGAAATAAAAGGCTGAAAGACAGACACCGAGCTGGGCTGACTGCTGCTGGACTAGTCGTTGGGCTGTTAACAAAGTTGTCAATGCATATTTACCACAGTCATGTTGCACCCTACAACTGGAAGACTAAATGCACAAAAATACCAGTTTCTAAACAATGTTGCTTTAAATTCCTTAATTATAACTGAATTTTAAGATATAGAAGAGACGACATGACTGAACACTCTGCAAAATCATAAAACACAGACACACACAGAGTTATGTCACTCGCTTATAACTGAGCCAAAGCCCAAGAGCGAAGTGTGAAATGAAGCCAAGCTAGAAGAAGATACTTGCCACTGTAGTACGTGTACAAATAGTAGATGCAGCCAAAGCCAGTTCATGTGTCTCTCATCGGTGTAGTCTAACACCCCCACCCCCCTTCAAACACCACCAGCACCCTGACCCTACCAAACAGACAAACAGCTGACTCGGGGGGGAAAAGCCTCCAGAAACAGATGGGTAGATCATATCACAACATACCACAACCCGACTGTGCACAGTCTCTGAATGACTACAAGAACTTATTTAGAGTCACTTCTACTCACATACAGTGCAGATTATTTCTCTGGCACTGCTCAATGGTCTGACTGCTAGAGTTGACATGGTCTTCCTGTGTCCTGGTCCTTTCTGCCAGGACGTACCTTCAACTGAATTTCACATGTGACCAAGCCTGACCTTGGTACCCAGAAATAACAGTGTCCTCTTCTGTAGCGGGGGGCCAAACAGGAAATGCGAGATGAAGCCAAGGCACGGGTGTTGGGTGCCATAGGCCAGCCACGCTGCACGGAGATAACTCATCGTTACTCACCTCTGAGGCGATGACAGGCCACACTAAAACTAAGTGCAAGTCTTTTTTGCTAGCTCGGGGTCAAAGAACACTAACAGAGGTAAACTCTTAAATAAATACCTAAGTAGGCACAGCTGAGCTCGAGTTCATTCTGCCTTTACTACGCCAAGGACATGACCTTTACTCTATTTAACAGGATAGGACGAGGCTGCACATTGCGAGAAAAATGCTGCGTGACGGTGAAAACCACAGTTGTATCTACAATTTCATACGAGCAGATATTGAATCAGGGACTTTACTGCTTAAAATAACTTTCAGCGGTGAGCTCAGGTGCCATGACTGATTGGATGGGAAAAAACAAAACACCCTTGGCCTTTGACACATGACTCAGCACCACTAATGGTTTGAATTTGCATGCCATTACAGCTGTTCCAGGTATACTGTACTGTGAAGCAACATTTTCCCAGAAAACAGATTCCTCTGTCACCTGCTGTCCATCTCAAAGGATACCTTCAAGATGTAAAGTTAAGTCAAGTTTATTTATATAGGCATAGACTCAATGTGTTTCAAAAGAAAAAGCTAAGAAAGAAAAGAAATTGACAAAGACCATACATGACAAAAACATACAGACTAAGATAAGAAGGTATACAAATGTTGTCAGTTAATGTGTCCACCCTCAATTAATGGTAAACAAAATACTACTAGTGCCAATGTCGTCATGTTAGTCGAATTTTTCATCCCGCAGTCAAACTACTTTTTCTTCGCTGTCTCTAAGATGGATACCTGTGCTGACGTGAGTAAATACAGGCTGTAAGGTTCCAGTTCTGCCTGTAACAGAAATATTCAAAGATCACTAATGTAACAAATATTAAAAATAGATTTATTTTGGGTTGCAAGTTTGTTCATTTCCTGTTGTCAATGGCAACCCTTACTGCTGAGCCCTGAAAAGAAGATTTTTACTGAGTCAGGTCACCTCAGCTTCTGTTCCTTCAGTTTTTATCAGTTTTTCATTTTTCTGGACACAAATTGAGGTCATGAATGACTTAATGCCCCTTTCACTGAGGACAACACAGAGAAGCAAGACAAAAAGGAGACAGACAAAGCAACCAGACAAAATCATTGTGAAACTGTCTCCTATTGTTCCCTCATCACAAAGAAATAAATCCCTGTATCACCCACAAATAAATTAGAAGGCTGATTAAAATCATCCCCAGCTGTCACCTGTGCACCCTCGTCCATGGATGAGTTACCTCTGTCATTGCCGGAGATCAACAACAAGGCTCCAATAAAAAGCTTTTGACCTTTGAGACTGTCTGCTGCAGGACGCCTGTGTTGTGTTTATGACCAATGAGGGAGGAGAGCCGGTCATTAGCTCTTATTCACTTTCTCTGACAAGACGATAAATGAGAAACATCACAACACACTGTGCAAATGGCAACATGTTGCCTCTGTCAATTATAAGCTCATATTTTGTGAATCAATGGAATAATTGTAGGTCATCTCCAAGGAAAGAAAAAGAAGTACTGAATGACATTATGACGTGCTTGTGACACTAAGCCCAGTATCACTGCATTTTTATCAGGGTACGGATGATGCTGATGAAGGGAGCAGCTTGTTAATCATTAGAGGAGTTGCCTCCAGATAAACCTATGCGTGACAAACAGGCAGCACGAGGGTTTATATCTGATATTAGTATTGAACGGAACACAGATCTGTGTTGGACCTCTATACTCATCAAGGACATCACAGGAATAACATCCCCACAGGACCCAGAGTAACCCTACTGACTGACACATCTATGATAAAAGTCAAACTTAAATAGATTTGATTAGAATTGCCCTGCCATGCAATGACAAGACGAACAACTACTCACATTGGCTATATGGACTCGTGAATTATGTCAAAAGATAAAGTATAACCCGAAGGCTCAGCCTGGAGAATCCTTGGGATGGTTTTAAAACCTGTCTGGAGTCCAAACATAGATCTGCATTTATATTCATATACCTTTACACAGAGCAGACACTTCATTATACACCTGTACAGTCCAATACAACAACTCTGCCATGAAATCTACTTTTATAATGTTTCAGTTTTTGACTGACACTGTCAGAGAGGTGTTCATTTAACTACTATGTTTACTACTGAGGTTGTAGTTTGGTGACAGCAGTATCTTGAAAGGTGTTTCTAATGTTATGGCCCTCTCATGTATGCAACGCCTTTTGATATATGGTAGTCCTGTACAACAACAGCACCCACTGAAACCTAGAGTTATGATCTCTCTGACAGTGTCAACAAAAAGTGAAAAGTTGGAAGCTTCATAAACGTAGAATTTATGACAGAGTTGTTGTATTGGATCATTGGACTGTAGAAGTGTCCCTAAACAAGTGGTCGTTGGTGTGAGAGGTTTGTTTTATAGTTATTTTATTTTATCCCCAATCTACAACTGACTTGTTGTTTTTCTTATTTTGTTCTTCATTCTGTTTGTTCTTCTTCATATTATTCATTGTTTTCATATTCTCTTTAAATTAGCAGCCACAACTGAAGTGTGGTTGTGTGCAATGGAGCTGTGATCAGGCTGATGAGGAGCTCATATTTTTGTTGTATTAATCGTCCCTTGGTCTGTTATGGTACAAAACCAATAACTTGTGTAGCTTGTTATCTGAAGAGAGTTTGAGACTAAATGACTATCACAACTGTTAATTATTAAATTCAATGAAACTTTATTGCTCCGTTGCACAAAGTTTATGGAGGTTGGACCTGAAACACTATCACCCCGAGGTTCAGATAACATGCTGGTAATGTTATCGTCAGGATGCAGCTACCAGCTGAACAGCAGTTACAACTGCCTCTACAAGCTGCTAAATTCATTAGGCACCGAGCACTCGGGAAATTAGATTTGTTTGCATATACACACTGCCGTCATTACTGAAAACAGAGGCCGTAATAGGTTTGCCCGCGCACCGCCGGCCCTGCAAAAACAGAACCCAGTATTTCTAACTCCTCAACACAAAACATTCCTCAC
The DNA here is from genome assembly GCF_000972845.2 of Larimichthys crocea. Lineage (NCBI taxonomy): Eukaryota > Metazoa > Chordata > Actinopteri > Sciaenidae > Larimichthys > Larimichthys crocea. The sequence goes on from NC_040024.1 coordinate 12,972,664, forward strand.
TGTAGATGAGACCCCTGCAGAGTTTACAAGATGATTTATGGAACGCAGAAAGATGCAAGACTTTATTCGCCTACGTCTAAACTACCGATGAATAACTTCTATACAGCTTTAAGGGATACAATAAAATGAAATTTGAATGGGTCCCTGAGGAGAAGCTGGTTTGCTGGAGCAGCAGAACATAATACAGAGAAGCAGCAGCAACAAAACAGAGGACAAATTGAAATGTATAGCAGATAGATGGGGTTTATATTCACTGTGAGACAAAAAGGTGACGGTGGTCTAAAGATCATATCCTGCTATGTACAAATTCAGAATGGGAAGAAAAGTAGAGATTTAGTAAGGCAGCGAGTGTATTCCCCAAAATAACAACAAATCCTCAGCTGATCCTTTTCTCGGTTAATCAATTAGTTGTTTGGGCAATAGAATGTCCCAAAGCCCAAGGAGACATCAACAAATGGCATGCTTTGTCCACAACCCAAAGATATTCAGTTCACCATCTGAGAGGACTAAAGAAAGCAGAAAATATTCACACGTGAGAGGCTGAAATCAGAGAATAGAGAACATGAACTCATTCATGAGGAGGAAATATCCAAGTCAGCAGGATCAAATGTTTGTCAGATAAATTACTCTTTTTAGGTCAAGCATGGAACAAAGTAAGGACAGTGGACTGGTAGCTGGAGGTGCCCTTGAGCAAGGCACCGAACCCCCCAAACTGCTCTCAGGGCTGCCCATCACTCCACCATTTCTCTCCACATGTGCAGGTCTACGAGCCCTTTGTGTGTGTGTGTGTGTGTGTGTGTGTGTGTGTGTGTGTGTATTTCCCCTCGATAAAGTTTCTATTCTCTTCTTCTATGACAGTCTCTGTCTCTCTTATCCACAGCAGCAGGCACAGGAGACACAGTCACGTGAATCTTCAGGGAGCATGACAGTTTGTGAAGGACAGGCACACATTTTGTCTCCCTCAGCAGTTACACACACACACACACACACACACACACACACACACTATGTCAACACTTCAGTCTCACACTTTGAAATCGAAACTCTAAACTCACACACATTTACAAAGTGACCAAATCATCTCAGGATGTCTGTCGTTCATCATCACACTGATGAGATATCGCAGCTTTTTTTGTTTTTGTTGGACCACATCGAGACACGCTGCGTCTCAACTCCCCAGAAAACAATGAATGAGTGAGTCACACATAAATAAATCAGTGTGTCGGCCTGCTAACTGCACGGCACTGCCCGCACTGCACTCAAGTTACAAAGAGGTTAAAGGCTTGCCTGCTTTTTGTCCCGTTTCCACCGACACAACAGCAAAAATCAAACTTTGTTCTGTCACAGGACGGAGAGCCTCGCCGTGAGGAAAGGGCAGAGAGCGTCACTTACCGGGACTTACCGGCGGAAAACCACTGGAAGTCAGTCAGCTGTTCACTTCCTTGTTTCCTCCGGCTGGACGAGGCTGAGAGGAAGCTGCTGCCTCGCTTTACTTTTCCTTTTTTCTCCTCTAACTCTCAGCAGCTGCTCGTTCACGTCCGCTCACTCTGTGATTAGCCATAGCTGCTACTGCTACCGGAGCCCGCTGCCGCCAGCTTCCTCCTTTTTCTTTTTCTTCACATTTTTTTTTTTAAACATAAAGTTTAGTTTTTTTAAAAAGCCGTGTCATTACTGCCACCTGCCGGCCAGAGCGGCGCACTGCAGCACAGCGAGCTTCAATGACCTGCAGTGACCCATAGGAAAGTTATGTGCTGCAAATGTTTGATGAAAATAATAAAGTGACTGAATATAATATAAGTGTTTTTATTCAAGTGCTGTGCTTATGTACAGTTTTACATCTTGTGCTTTACTTGAATATTACACCAGCACATTTATAGACGCCAAAATTGGATTATTGTTTTTACAACATTAGTTACTAGTTACTTTGCAGAGTAAGATACAGATTAAGTATTATTATGGATTAAGCCACACAGCAGTATAAGTAGTTGAAATTAGCTACTTACCAGCTACTTGAACTTTAATACATCACTAGTTAATTCAGGAATATTTTATATCACTCTGCATGATAAGTGCTTTTACTTTAGGTATGTTTACATAAGTAAGATTTTGAATTTTGTAGGACTTTAATTCATTCATTCATTTTTACACAGTTACACAATCTTTTAAACTTCCTTCACCACTGTAAATAAATACATAGATATAATTATTAATAGGTATTTTATGAGATACTATACACATATACAATACAATAATTGTGTACTATCTTTCAAATCTGGGAAGTAAAAAAAAAACATTTCAAGTGCCTATGAATTTTAAAACCTCATTAACGTCATTGTCAAAATTGTATCTGTGCTGTGAATGTAACCAGTGATACTGCCACTGAAAGAAAATTCTTGCTGATATGTAATGAGGTGTCAAAGTAAAGAGTCAATGTAAGATTCAAATACTATTCTATCAAATACTAATTAGTATAAAATTGTATTTCATTGCCTTAAAATAAGCTTTGTTTATTAATAAACCATAATACTGTAACACTCTCTTTTTAAATGCAATATTCTTCTCCATTGCTTTCCTCTGTATACATAAAAAGGATCATTTATAAATTTGTCACAGCTCAATTGAGGTTTAATTGCCTCCTCTGGTGTTTCTCTCTGTTATACTACAGTAAGCAGCCAGAGGTTACAGAACATTCATTAATTTGCAGAACGCAGACTTAACCGCAGACTGTGGCCATTTGCATTTCTCTGTGTCTGAAGAAATGCCCAATATGCCAAGTGATTCTGCTGCTTCAGTAGTATTTTACGGTCTTTCCCTTGGGTGAAATATAAAGGCTGTAGACTGTACACTGTAAACCCGGATAAGTTGATTGTACCTAAACCATTTGTGTCAAGTGATTGCCTCAAATGGTATAAGTTATTGACAGTAGAGAAAATTAATAAAGTATAGTCAACTTAAATGTACAATAGTCAGAATTTAACATTTTTAAGTTACATACACTTAAATGGTTTAAGTAATCACAATAGAAAAGTACAATAGTACAAGTACAATAATAAACTTAATATTATAAGTCAAATACACTTAAAATTATAGTTTTATTTAGTTTTATTAAAAATATGAATATATTATTATTTTTTAAATATTATATTTGGAATAAGAAAACTCCAATAAAATTACTCTTTGGCAATGACCACACAATGCAGTACATTTTATTTAGACACACAACAAAGCAACAAATATGTATAAACAATCAGCAAGATCATTCTTCAGCTTTTGAACCTTGGGAGGTAGCTCACTGCGACCCAAATTTAGCATTACCTGCTGAATGGAGGCAAATGTGTTTTTAAGTATTTCGGGTACTGCAGGTGAACAAGAGGCACATTGCCTGAGGTAGGTTGGTGAGTGTTTCCATTAGAAGGCTGCCCTCTAGGATGATCCCCACTCTTGAGGGGTTTAGTTGTGGCGATGCTGGGCTTGCAGTGCTGGTGTCCTCATAGCAGCGAATTCCCACAGGAATGTCCACAGAGTCTCCCTCATTGAAATTCTATAGTGTGAGAAACAAGACAAAAGGAGGATATTCAGGTTAACAGCAATTTGTCTACAATCAGCTGTGTGGTCTTCATAAATATTATGATTTTCATAATTTCAGATCAGACTCTTCCAAATATGCTCTCTATGTGTTTTACTTTTGTGTGCATTGAAAGGGGAGGATACACTGCTCTGAAATTTACAATTTACAGTCTTTATAAGGACAATCAATTTTGTGATTCACTGAGGTGAATACTCCGCAGATGAGCAAAGTATTCAGTTTCAGTGCAGGGTTCAAGAAATTCAAATGACAAACAGTGAAACTTTTTGTGAGAGTCTACAGTTTGCGGTTGATCCACACTTATGGTGTGAAAGCGGGATAAATAGCTAAGAAGTGCATTGAGAGACTTGAATGTACACATACATTCCTGATGCAAGCATGGAAAGGGCCGGTTCTTGCATAAGTCCCATGTTTTAGCCTAAAATGTCTAAAAAGCTGTGCTCTTTTCTCACAGATGGCAGGGCAGTACTTGCATTTTTAAGGCATTTTAATATGGCAATAACAACAATAGTAGGGCAAATGAGGCTAATGTTAAAAGTAGGCAGTGAATTTATTTCAAAACTACATTAAATAATTTGAATTTTACACTACTGTTGCAAAACTGTATGTAGAAAACACACAAGTAGCGAGAGCTACTCAAAAATCACAATTGTTACAATTGTTCCAGCAGTTTCTGTGTAGCCGCCAACGGATAAGCACAGACTTGTCTTAAGTTTTGAGCCAGTCACACTGTTTGCATAGAATGAACTTTTGGGTTAACAGTGTAGTCGTCCCACACACTTCAATATATCTTGTGTCAATAAAATGGCAATGGTTGGGGCGGTGTTTAGCTCGGTAGCTTAAGCAGCCGCCCCATATGCGAAGGCTTGCTGCGGAGGCGCAGGTTTGACTCCCGACCTGTGCAGCCCCTTCCCCCGTCTGTCTCTCCCCACATTTCCTGTCAATCTCCAGCTGTACTATCAATAAAAAAAAAATAGCAATGGTCTAATAACTGCAGGGACATGTGAGTAAAAGAGGGCATCAAATGATAGTGTGTTGTCAGCAGCTGTAAATAACATTTTATTTCTCTCAAATAATTGAACCATTTGGGAGTTTTTTCCCCAGTCATCCTTAAAAGTGTGCTGTGTGTTTGGAGAATCAGGAGTCACATTGTGACAGGTAAAGGATCAGCATGTAGGATTTGGCCTTGCAACATCTTTTATATATAAAAGATGTTGCAATTTACCTTCAGAGTGACCCTTTTATATAAAAGGGTCACAGACTTTTTTTTAAATGTGCTTTAGATGTGCCTTAAGATCACAGTTGCCTATGACAACCTTTGAAAGGTAGCAAAAACAGTCTAATTTTCAGGTGATCATACACTTAAATATACTTATTCATATTGTATTCAGTTTCTGCAATATTCTGTTAATAGACACACTGGACCTTTAAATATGCTAAAAGGAGTTTTTAACTGGTTATGAAATGAAATAATTTATAATAATGCCTCTATATGAGCTACATAAACAGGGCCATCAGTGAGAAAATTGGCTGTATACAATCACTTTTAATGCCTGCCACCAGTTCAAATTAGTTTGAATTCCCCTTGAAACGGGCTGATAACACCGCAGATGTTTCTCAGTTGGACTTTCTCAGGTGGCAATGCAGCTATCATTGATACACCTGTGAGTTTCCTGCTATCACATGTAAAAAATGTCTGCTGTGCAACCAGTCCATTGGATGAAATGAGGCAGTGGAAACACTACCACAACAGTTTACTTTAGTTTACTGTAGCTACTTTAAATTCAATACAATAAATATTTTAGATATACAGATCACATGATTTCTTGTAATGTGATAGGCGTTGCTCATTGTGATGAAATCACAGATAATTATCATCTGGGTCTTAAATCACTGTCAGATCTACTGAGTGCTTGAACTCGTAAATTTGGTTTAACTGCTTCGCTGTTCATTCTCATCTGTCTCATTGGTGCAGAGTATCAAATCAAATCAAACTGCAACAAATAGCTGTGATAGTGGAGCATTCAGCAACTAATGAACAACGTATTTCCCCTCAGGAGTTGGTGGAGACCAAAAACAGAGCTAAAGAAAGAGTAAATATCACTTACATTCATCAGGTAGCCCATAACAGGACTTCAAATGAATTCTAATATTGCTCCATATCTGCTAGATGTATAAATAAGCAATTATCAGATAAAATTACCATATTAACTGAAAGCTCCAGTGTGTAAGATTCAGGGAGCTCCATTTACAGAATATGGCAGACTTGGAATCAAATATTCACCCTATATTTTTCATTAGTGTATAATATATTGTGTTTCTGTTAGTCTAGACTGAGCCTTTTATATCTACAGATGTCGTGGGTACCCTTCAGGGAGTTTGCATTGTTGAACTGCCATGTTTCTACAGTAGCCCAGAATGGACAAATTGAACATGGCATATCATGACCACCATTGCTTCTCCTTCACTCTAAGAAGGAAGGGCATTGCAATCAGCGACTAGACTGCTATATGCCACCAAATCCTACACACTGGTCCTTTAAGTAGTATTTATTGTTAAACAGAAACATGCAAATCATCAAATATGGATCAGATTTTTGTCATTTAAGGGGTACAACACATACAGACTTTTTATTTCAGTACGTGAAGTTATTCATCACGCCTGCTGCCTCACACAGGAACCACACACAGTCAGTTGAGGTATGAAACAAGCCTTACATAGATTTCCATAATCCCACAGTTGCCTTTGCTTCCCATTGAGCCATTCCAAGCATCAGACCGGTACCGGTAACTGCCAGACAGCCCGGTGTGGTTGATGCAAGTCTGGCAACGCGTCAAGAAAATGTGGAGTGACTCTCTCTGCCTCATCATGCAGCGAGACATGAGAAGTCAGTCTGTGCTTCAGCATAAGGAAGTAGTGTTCACGAAAAAACCAGTAACCACCTCTCCCCTCCTTCTCCTCGTCTTCTCTCTCTCACCACCTATCCTGCATCCAAAAATCTCTTTTTTTTTTTAAAAAAAACACTTGAAATTATGTAATGCTTTTAAGAAAAAAAAGCCTGAAATGCTCTCTGAAGCGCCCTGTCCTCACTGATTCAATGGGCACACTATCACTGATGGCCATCTTGGATTTTGAAATCCTGCTGACAAAGACGTTCTTGTCTATTTAAAGTCACAATCATCTAACAGGGAGTCAAAAAAGAGAAATGAAAAGGTCTGTTTGAAGTGTGCTGTGCTGTAAATTCACATAGACACCTATGGAGAAGAGCTAGTTAAAATGTGTGTGCTCTGACAAATTTAACTCCAATTATATGGTTAGAAAAAAACAGGAAACTTTCCTTCATGTAGTTTCCATGGCACTGATGATGGATAATGAGGTGAATGGGTTCACCAAGTGTCTCTCTGTGTTACTTTCTCTCTTCCTGGACCTCTCTTACTCACTTTCTCCCACAGATTTACTGAAAAATGGGGAGACATTTATTATGACTCATAAACTCTGCAACATTTTACTGAACCTGTGATTGAGCTTCATACAAAACTGCAATTACATTTCTCACTTTAAGGGACTGTGCATTACTTTCTGAAGTTTCAAATAGCTGCATTAATGACATTAATGCAGTGCAGTCTTACTTGCCTTTTTGTCTCATTGGCCAGAAAGCAAAAAATGAATAATATTTTAGTGATAAGAAATGCACATCAAAAAGCAAAGCTTGTAACTTTGTAACTTTATAACCTGTTGGAAGGTAAAAGTACATTTACTCAAGTACAATTCTTATGCAGCTGTACTTTACCTTACACACTGGTCAGTTGTTTAATCTTTAACAGTATATCTTTTTTTTATAATCCCACCATAGGTTTTCTGTCTGTGGTCTTTCTATAGAGTAACTAGTAGGTATCAAATAAATGTAGTATACAATATTATGAGCACTCTGAAAATGCAGTGGAGTTAAAAAAATAGTGGTAGTGTTGCCAGTTACAACCCTGTTGTTGAGATGGTAGCCGGGAAATGTGTTAGTGTTTAGTTAGTCTGTTAGTTTGTCCGTTCTGGGCCGATGTACTGTAGAAACATGTTGGTTCAACATGACAGAAGAGGACAGAGTTTAATATGAATACTATAAACTATATTCTCTCCTATCTTATTTCACTTTTTTATGAATTTTAATGATATCAGCAGCAATGTTCAGGAAAACATTCATGACAATAAAATAACCAGTATCATGTATGTCCCATATGCATTTATCTTACATGTGTTTCTTCTTTAGGATGTTTTTTTTTTTTTTTTTGCTGCATACACTGCATAAAATAACTAACAACAATGCCTGTTTTGCAGCTTTACTTGCAAGATGAGTTTTGCAAACATGCAGGTCAAGCACACTCTACACTGTTTTCTCAGGTTGGGTTGTCACATCAGGCTGTTTTCCCTCTGCAACTGTGGAAGTTATCAGCATGTGTGTCTTTTTCTATGCTCTCATCCAATTTTCACATCCAGACGTGCTCTTTGGAGCTATCAGTGTGGCTTGTACATGTATACATATACTCATATACATATTTATATATAGTGAGCGAAGCCATAAAGCAGACATTCACTTCTATGGAGAGGTTGTAAAGAAAAAATGCAGCCCTCCCACTTGATAGACTGCATGAGGCTGTGTCAACACACACACACTCACATACACACACGCACACAGGCATGCACACACACACACTTTCCTTCATGGATAGCAGGAGGAGATGCCCAGCCAGGACTGGTTGAAAGAAGGCCTTATAAGACTGAACACACACACACACACACACACACAGTATGACAAGTAGCCTCCATACAAACAATTTGTATGTGTAAAAAGCATCCTGTGCAGAAAGAAAAGAAAAACTTTACATCAGAAAGTGTTTTACATGTTTGCATTTGGTGACTGCAGGTTTACAACTGTGGAGGACTAAAAGTGCCAAAATTAAATAAATAATTACTTAAATGTGTCATTAATTCATTAAAATACAGATTAATTTTATGTAAAAAAAAAACAAAAAACAAAAACAAAAACAAAACATATATAATTATTTCACTATTTCTATTTACATTTCATGATTTACATTTCATGATCCTGTGTTGCAGTGCTTCATGAATTGTCAAACTGTCAAACTGCTCATCAAAGTCAGTGGGTGGGGCTAACGCTAATCTAGTCTGATCCATTGCTTTGGTTTGAAGTAGAGTGCCTGGATAGAAGCACACCTGGCTAACATGAAATTACTTAAATTACAGGTGTACATGATGGAGTGGAAGGTGTCTGCTGTGACTTAGCCACTGGAGCCGGAGCAGTTCTGCTCAGACCTTCCTCAATCAAATTAGCTGCTTCTCTCAGCAGCTCCGGGAAACTTCTAGACATTTTGTCCTGCACGCGGTCTCAACATTTGGGGTTAGCAGGACTGAGTCTTCCCCTTGATTTTTTGCGGTAAAGTTTTGTTTAATAGAGTATCTAAACCAACGTAACAGTGAACAGCACCATCCAATGTATTAGAAAGTGTTCACTAGCTTGTAAATGGAAATCATGAAATGGAAATGGAAATAGTGAAATAATTATATATGTTTTTTTTTTACATAAAATGAATCGGTATTTCAATGACACATTTAATGACACATTTATGTATTTACTTCAATTTTTTATAAATTAATGACACATTTAAGTAATTATTTAATAGTGTATTTATTTATTTAATTTTGGCACTTTTAGTCCTCCATATACAACAGCATAATATGATAATATATGTTATGATCTCTTTTCAATGCAAGTACAAAGATACTGCCCTCTACTGGCCAAGGCAGGATATTGCATAATTCACAAGATTATTTTAGTTTCAGCCAAACAGTTAAGCTAACTGTGAAAATGCATTTCAGTCTTTCCAAAATGTGACAGAATAATAATACTGAATAAATCAGTAGAAAAACAAAAACACAGATGCTTTCATACACATCTTAAGGGGCCAGTAAACGGTTTCATGCGTTGATAATGTGAATCATAAGCTATGACCTTTAGAATCACTGGATCTCAACCCAGCTGAGGAAGATTTGGAGCCACGTGTTAGACAGGGCTCATCTGAGTAGCCTACTGAGCATTGGAGCTGTTCTGCCAGTTCATGGTGAAACTACACCTTACAAAAAGCTTCATGCAGATTTTTACTTTAATTTGTAGTTTTGGGATAGGATACTCACTGAAATTAAAAATAGTGTTTAAGGGGTTGAACAATGCATGGCCAAACACTTTACCTTAAATTGGAGTGTAACATCATAGAGATGAGCTGATCCTCGTGATTTGAATGAGCAGCTTCATTTTCTGTGTAATTTTAGAGAGGAGTAAATCTAAATATACTAAAATGCATGGAACAGTGTGGGTACAGTACATTTAACATAGAAACTCACAGTCACTGTATATGAGCAGCCACAAAATGCTAAACTGAGAGTGTCTATTTCTGGCACATTTTAAAACACAGGAAGGAATTCAGGCAAGTGTTTTAATTTTCTGGCATCTATGGTATGTTGACATTTCTCCAAGCAGCTGCTGAATCCCAGGATGCTGCTGAGACGTGACATGTTAAATGATGTAAACTGAGGCTAAATGCTGTCTCATGTCATGTTGATTTCAGTGTGAGTTGTCCATTAAAACACATCAGTAAGCCAATATGATGATGATGATGATGATGATGATGATGATGATGATGATGATGATGATGATGATGATGAAAAAAACTGTTTCTGTATGTATCATTTTCAAACCTTTCTGCCTGCCTCTCTTCTTGTCTGGCATGTCTCACTTATATTTATGTATTGACTTTTCTATTTACTCTATTGACTATTGTCAGTCTGTCTGTCTGTCGGTGTGATGATTAAGTGCAAAATCAGGTAAAACAAGTTTAACTCTTTATCGGCAAAGAACCATATATGGTAACTTCCATCACTTAAAATGATGCCTCATGTCTCTCAATGAAGGAGCAGAATCACATGACTTTCTCCAGTCAATCAGCGAATACGTCACAGGTAGCAATGCTATGGCTTCTACTGGATCGCATTTAACCCTAACCCTAATGTGATATTTTGAAAAGAGTTTCATAAGTTTCGTAAGACATACGTCTGGTGGTTAATTTAGAAATAAATGTTCCACAGGCGAGTGACCGTATATGGTAACTTGTTTGACTTTGTTTTCCAAGTCTTTCAATGAGTGCCCTATAAAAGGTTAAGAGGAAAGGCCCAAGTGCAGACACTACAGGAGGCAGAGCTTGTGCTGTCCAAACACACAAGACTTACAGGATGCGTGAGGCAGGCATAGGTCAAGAAAAGCAGAAATCTTCAGCTCACAAATCTCATGGTGGCATTTGAGGAAATGTCACAAGAGGCTCTAAATCCTTAAGATTCACTGTGGACCATGACTGTCTGTAACAAATGTCATGGCAAATCATCCATAGTGTCACGTGGTGAGGTCAAGCTGGGTTTTTGTCTTGTCTTGTCATTTCCTGTTTTATTTTGATATTTACCTGTCCTCTCGTTTCAGGTCACTTGCCCTTCCTCATGTGTCACCGGTCTAATTGTCTTCCCCGCCCTGATTGTTGCCACCTGTTCCCCATTACCCTGTGTATATATTGTCTGCGTCTCCCTTTGTCTTGTGCCAAAGTGTTTTGTTCATTTTGTTCGCCCCAGCCGGTCTTTTCCACACTCCCTGATCTACCTTGCTTCCCTACGTAAATTGTGCTTGTAGTTTTTGCCTCCACGTGAGTGTTTTTTTTTTTTCTTTTTGTTGTAAATTTCATAGTTTATGGTCATTGTTTTCTGTTCATTTTTATAGTGGATTTAGCTTTTGTCCTCCCTTCTGTGAACTTTTTCCTCTTTGCTTTTATGTTTTTTCCCTCTTCGGAGTGGTTTTGTTTTTCATAGTCAGTTCTTTGTATCACTCAGTGCTGGAGTTATCCAAATAAAGTTCCACCCAGTTGATGATTTATCTGCATCTGAATCCTCCTTTAGTCCAAGTCTGACGCATAGTAGTATTAATAGCTGTGAATATGTTACTAAAAGCTAAAGTCAGGAGGTACACCAAAATTTGTAAGATTCATCCCTTGGGAACCATGAATGTCTGTATAAAATTCCATCACAATCTATTCTTTATTCAGATACTTCAGTCTGAAACAAAGTGATGGACTGATGACACCTTCCCAAGAACCATGTTGCTTCTTTGTACCACATGATTAATGTGACATAAGTCCACTGACAGCGATTTTGTCACTACCACATGTTTATCTATGAATGCTTTACATGCAAGAGTGTGTGATGTCTTTGTGGGTGTGTGAGTGGGTGCATGCAGTAGGGGTGTGTGTGTGTGTGTGTGTGTGTGCGTGCTTGCGTGCGTGCGTGCGTGCTTGTGTGAAAGTGCATCAACCCAAAAAACAGCCGCCTCAGTGCTTTTCCTGAGCTTGAAATTTGTCACCCTCAAGAAAAAGCCTCGGCCTGGTTCTAGTTGATCCCATCCGACTCTCTGTGTCAGCAATATTTCAGCTTGTTTCCAGCGTGTGGCTGCTCATATTTGGATCATTTGAGGCGGAGAAGAGAGAAAACAGAAGGGTCTCTGTGTTGACCTCCCTCGTCCACTCTGAGAGGTCTTTCAGGTGGACTCTGCAGTGCGTACTGCTTCTACTTGTAAGTCAAGTCTGCACTCACAGAGACTGTAAATGAGCTGAAATCACACCGCAAGATGATGGTTTGGGTGTGTTAACAAAGACACACAAACACTCAAACACAGAAGGAACAATTTTGAGTAAACATGAGTCTTAAGTTAACTCTGCTAAAACAAATAATACAACAAATTAACCCAATTACTTATTTTTATGAAAACAAAAGGGACATTCATGGTCTAGCACGCTATATAAACTGGTGAGCAACAGGATATCACGGTCATTTACTATGTAATGTTACTGATTTTGTGAGGCAGCTCAACAACATATCCACACACACAATTTCTTTACGACCCAGACTGTGAAAACAGACTACCTGTCTGTGTCTAGAGACTCATTGTGTGCCTTAATAGCCCCACACATAAAGCCTAGACACTTTTTAACAACCCAGTACAATTTCAGGCCAATGACATGAGGGGTTTTTCCTGAAGCCACAGACAGAGTACAAGAGTTCAGTTCTTCAGTGACAGTGTGTGAGTGACAGTAATTTTAAAACTAATGCAACTAATACGTATGTTTCAAAACCAATCTACAGTAAAGTGTTAAGATATCAACCTAAAACCAGAATTTACATTTCATAATTTTTCACAATGTAGAAAAACTTGCTTAAAGTCGGAGTGTGTAGGATTTAGTGGCATCTAGAAGTGTACTTGCTCTCCTTTCAACCATGTAGGAGAAATTATGATGGTGGCAAAATATGTGAAACTTGTGCCAGTGTTTGGTTTGTCCATTCTAGGCTACTGTAGAAACATGGCTATGCAACAGGGCTGAGTCTGTAGAAGAGGTCATATGCATAAAAGTCTCATTCTAAGTTAACAAAAATATAATAATCTTATTTTCAGGTGATCAAATACTAATGAAAATCATAGTTATGCATACATTCAATTACTGCCGGATACAATACTATACATATACAATATACTGCCGTAACAAGACCAGAAGTCAAAACGAATCCCCTGAGGTTGTAATGTTTCTTACACCCTACAATACAAAGGTGTGTCATGCAATAATCAAATATACTGATTCTTTTACCATTCCTATAGCCTTGCCAGTGAGGCTAATTTATCCTGAGAATGGTAGTGGATATAAAAGGGATCATCACAACAGACAGGGCTTATCCTATGAAGAGCATGAATGTGCTTGGTAAATCTCATAGTTATGTGGCCATTAGTTTTTGACATTTCATGCTCAAGTGATATTGTACCCTGATGGTTGTCCTGGAAGAATAATGAGGGGCTCAAAATTTAGAAAACAAAAAAAAACAATAGTTAATCCTCTGCAGATCATGAATTTCTCAGTCAGTACACGTCAGTACAAAGTGTTGATCAACACTATGAGCTAAGGTCAGAGGACTCCTTTGAGGGATTGCCTTGGTAATCAACCCAATAGCTGTCCAAATTTAGTTTAGCTCTACACATCAAAACCATGCTTTAACATTGTCAACAGATAAGCAGAGCTGCAGATGAAGTTACCCAAAATAATCAATAAAAAAGTAAGTAAAAAATCAACTCGACTGATGGATAGCACTAATGGAATAGCTGGAACAGCTCTGACTCATTGCTGGCATTTTAGTGCATCTTTTAACAAACCAGGTCTTAGTCATAATATAGTTTCTGTACTCCGAATGGATGAATCAGCACGTGTGAGGAAAAAATAAATAAAACCCTATTTCAGAGAAATGTGACACAGTAGTTCTTCTACAGTGAGTGGAAAAAATGTCTATGGTCTTGAAGACTGAGCCTAGATACTGTTCCTTTGTCTGATTTTTCTTTCATGGGCAACAGAGCAACTCTGGGTTTGGCTCTTTTAGAGTGTTGGCTGTATTTACCGTGAGAGACAAACAAATACTAAGACAGGCCTGTCTGAGATCACAGCCATAGCATAAATCAATAACTTTGTGGTTGTTAGGGAGATTTTTCATGTAACAAAACTGTGTGTGTGAGAGTGGTTCACTCGTTGGTACTTAACTCACTGAGTTCGTCACTAACTGCTTACAGTGTTTTATGGTGGTGGTGTATGGCACATTTTTAGGGTGCTTTCGGCCTAAAGATTAAGGAGGCTCTTGAGGCTCAAAAAGCACCATTTGGAATCCACAGACCTGCTGACTTGCAAAGTAGTTGCTCTTCAGCAACTCACCGTCCATCAAGAGCTTCCCAGTTGAACTGCTCAGCTTCCACATATCAGATATCTGTAGTTGTTCAGGCCAAATAATTATGAATGTGCAATAGAGTGTAGATAAAAAAAAGAGCATGTGTCACCAGGTAAACTCTCCCGGCATAAAAAAAGCTACAACATAAACCTATAAAATTAAAGTTTAGAGGTGACATGGTATAAAAATGTTCTGAGCTGCTCTTCACCATGCAACAGCTGATTGACATGAATGATGGTGAGTAAACCTGATGCTACTATTTCATCTGTGTCCAGCTGCTCAACAAACATTGAGTCTGCAAATAAGCACAAAATTAGAGCACATCGGCCATTAATACGTTTTCCTTTGAAGATGTGGACGGTAAGTGTGCGTCAGTGAGTGCAGTGAGCACAGAGCCAGTATTTACACCTCTGAATAGAGTTTGGTGGAAGACGAACGAGAGACACGCCTTTCCTCCACCTCAGGCCAACATTAGCATGTTTAACTTTAAACTGAATGCACAGACAGTATCAGCAGACACATGTGGCAGTATATATATGCATAGTGAAACGGGTGCACACATGCACGCAAACACGTGGGCACACAAACTTACAAACTTATCACATATTTCTCAAGTACTTTGCAAACACACAAGTACTTAGACGTACATTTCTTGAGATTTTCAAGCAGAAATACACAAAACACATTTTTCATATTCTCTAATATTATTAGGCAGACTTGCATGCATTTTTTTTTAACTTGTATAAAGTATAAATCGTCAGTAACCATAGCAACAGTTCAGTTAACTCTCACTGGTAAAACAAACTGTCCACAAAATAAACTGAATGATGTTGTAGAGTTCCATAACTCGTACATACACACCTCCATGTTATCATTTATTTATCATACACTGTGTGTGATAACATTGTAAGACAATGGCAGAAGACTGTACATATGGAGGGCATTCAATATATACATAACACGTATGTTAACACACACTATCAGATGCTTCTGACTTGAGTCTGCTGAAACTGAAAGGCTAGTGACAGTTTCTGTAAATGCACTTTAGCTGAAGAGCCAAAGATGGCATGTTGCATTAATTAGTGGTGATAGTGGGCGTGTTAATGAATCAGCAGTGTCTCATAGATATGACATGCGTTGGTTTAGATTGCACATGTGCAACAAATTAGAGCATAGACCAACCCTACATCACATGTGTTGATGTGTATTTAGGAGAAATGTATTTAATGTCTAACATGTGGTTTTAATGATGCTAAGTCACAAATAAATGACAGTTATGTATGTACCTCTGAAAGTTACCTTAACAGTTTATATATTGTTTTATATTGTGTTTTGTGTGTAAAGCAGCAGCAACCTTCATTCAAACCAAAAACTGTAGAGGCTAAGATAATCTGGCATTGGCCAGCAGCAACAAATAGGCTTTCTTCAGTTATTTCTAAAGATTTTGTCTGATTCTCTGCTTCAGCTTTGATATTCAAGGCTGTTTCTATGACCTCACCAACTGGCAGGAGAGGATCACATCCTCTCTCTCTCTCTCTCTCTCTCTCTCTCTCTCTCTTTC
The DNA here is from genome assembly GCF_000972845.2 of Larimichthys crocea. Lineage (NCBI taxonomy): Eukaryota > Metazoa > Chordata > Actinopteri > Sciaenidae > Larimichthys > Larimichthys crocea. The sequence goes on from NC_040024.1 coordinate 12,988,668, forward strand.
TCTCTCTCTCTCTCTCTCTCTCACACACACTTTCTTTCCCTCCCTCTCCTTCCAACATCTAAATGTGTGGTAGAGTTTGAATAAAGCTTCTTTCTGCTCCTACATAGGCAGGAGCAAGAGGCCCCTGGAGTCGTCGGCACTGGGAGCTTTGCAGCATCAACGGTACGTTTATAACTCACCACTGGAGCCCCTAACAAGGAATATTGTGAATATTGTTAGGGGATACTTTGACACATCTTCATCCTCTGCTCTTGGCGGTCAGGTATAGTACTGTACTCAGATGTCAAAGCAAACGTAACTGAAGTTTCTTTTTCACTATCAAGTATCTTTGTTCTCTGGGAAGTTAATCAGGTGAGACTAAAGTATGATTAGATCATCAGTCCAAAATTTCAGGTCAGTTTTTGTGCTGATCATTGCTGTGGGAAAGCTGATTTATTTGCTGGACACCTGGTATGGTATGGATATCTTAACAACTAACTGATTTGTTGATTTAATTTCCTTGCACTCTAACTGTATGCTGTGGTTTCCATAGTGATTTGAAATTTATAGTAAGGGTGAAAAGAGAGTTTCAACAGCATGAAAGTATTAACTTTCTATGTGACTTTTGGAAATTCATCAGATCTATTGGCCAGTTTGTATTCTGGATGGCTTCCCTGGATGGAAAGTGGAATGTATGAACGTGTGTCTCTCTTACTGATTTATTAGATTTAACGCAGTGTTTGATTTCATATTGGTATGCCTGCTATTGCAGTATTGCAGTCTTATACAGTAGCTGTCTCTTCCTAATGATTGGTTGTCTAAATATTTATGGCTTGTAACCCCTCATCACTGCTTTCTAGTACATTGTCTGCCAATTTTAACTATTTTAATTGGAGAGCAATTTGTTTCATTATTGAGGCCTGAAAAGGCCCAATTATTCACAAGAAAAATATTAGAGAAAGGTTTTTTTTTTAGTTTAATTATTGGAAAAATAATGTTACTTAATGCTATATAGAAAACTACTGTCAAGAGTGACATCATGTTACTATGGCAACATGAGGCTGCGTAAGCGCATGTTGTGAATTGTAATTTTCAGATGTTGGAAATGAAGAAAACAATTGACAAAGGGTTCAGTTAAAGCAAATGTTATATTTACAATTAGTTAATAAAGTAACATTAAAGGCCTCAGTCTTACAGACATGAGAATTTAGCCATACAACATGTGTGTGTCTACACATGTCTATACATGTGTTTGACACATTTAATTCATGTGCACAAGCTCCTCGAGCATGCCTCTGATCTTAGACTGATGTAGGCAAGCACAGCACCCTGTGAATATGATTTCTTCCCATTTGATTGTACAAGAGTCTGTGTGTGGTTGTACAGTACGTGTCAATACTGACATATGTACACACACTCCCGTGTGTTTTCTTTACCAGGGCCATAGGACGTGCACTCTCACACATCCCCTTGGTGATCTATGAGTTAGTCTGTGTTTTCTGGGTATGCGCACAGTATCAATGTCAACTCTGTTCTTCAGCTGAGGGACTCTGGAGGTTTGGAGGAGAGTGGGTTGTGGTGGTGGAGGAGGGGGAGGGGGCTACCCTGGATGCCCGCCTTGTGTTTACCTTGGCAGGTCCCAAGGCCCTGCCCCTGTCCGTTACTCAAACAGACCAAGGCCTTATTGCCCTCCACCTCAGCCCTCAGCTGGGAGTGGAACATACCACAGTGGCCGAACAGGGGAGCAGCAGCCACCCCACCAACTGAATGGACACACTATGGAGAGAGGGCTGACCTGGACCAGCGTGGCTTACTCATGAATGCTAGTGCACGTTATGAAGAGGCCACAGTGTAAATGATGCATTTAAAGAGAGCCGGGGATCTGCTCAATGATCGGATAGTATGCAATAAGGAGTTGAGGTTTTGGTTGGCTTGGTCAGAGTTTTTGCTGGCATTCTCTGTGTTAATACATTGTGAGAGTGTGAGTGCAAGCTGACTGGTTATTGCCGTCTTTATCCATTTTGAGGAGACCCACCTTGACTGTGACATATTGCATTGTAATGTGCTTTTGAGCAAATGTACAGCCAGAAAAATAAATTACCTTTAGATTTATAGATATGATTTTATCGACAAAAACAATATTTTCAGTTGCTCTTTACTGACAATATACTTTATACATTGTGTTTTAGACATTTTGTAGACAATGGATAGTATGTAAGTAGTAAGCAAGTTTTTGTATATATATCCCTCAAAATCCCTGAGACGTCATTCTGCACTCCAAAAATTGAACTTTCAACAATCAGACAACAAATCAATTTCACTTTTATTATTGTACTACATGCAATGTGTTAAAGCAGCGTGTTGTGAAAATTATTAGGTATCATCATGGAAAATCTGAAAATGCCAGGAAACTAAAGTCGAGCATACTCAAGTTTATAGTAAGTTACAATAGAGGCTCTGGGGAGGCCTGAACATCAGACTGATAATAAAAGGATATCAGTGTGTGTTTGTTCTCGGGTGGATGTGTCCAACTGTCTACATATGCTGTGCGGTATTTTGTGTTTCCTGCCAAACTGGGCCAACATTCACTCTCAGTGAGAGCTTAGACAGCAGGGCAAATATTAGTCCTACTGTACATCCTGGATCTGTGGAACTCTGAGAATGCTAGCAACCCCGCACACACACACTGATTCATATAGTTTGTAGTACACACACAGACATACAGTATGCTGCCACATGAATGTGTCTGCACAAAGTTACCGTGCATTGCTACCAGTGTATTTACAGTAAATCTATATGATCGTGTTTTTTTTGTGTTGAGTCACTTAAACCTGAAAGGTCACTGCATTTCTCTTTCGGCCTTTTATCGTGCTGCCAATGTTGGCTCAATCACTGCCATCGCTTTGTGACTGTGGGCATTAGGTTTATTGGTTGTAAATGTTTCTGTGTGGTTGTTTGAAATGAACCTGGTGCTTTCTGCAGCCTGTCCCGGAGAGCTTGTGAACGCAGCACAATGAGGGTTCAGTTAGGACTTGCAATGATTTCATACATTCGACGGTGCTGCACGTCACAGCTGTGGAAAGTTGAGCGAAAATAAGCAATGTGGTAATCAGGGTTTGACAGATGTGGGTTTTGATAGCAAAGCTGTTTTTGGATTAAAGTTGCCAGATATTTAATGATATTAATGGTCAGATTTGACCTTTGTGACCAAGAACTAGATCAAAGTTTGCTTGACAAACCATCAGAAGCAGCATTCAGAGCATAGAAGCTAAATAGTTGCATTGACTGTGTTAGTAAACTCATTATGGGTCCTTGACATTTAAATTAAATTTTACAGTAAACCAAGAAGGAGTAAGAGTGTACATCCATGCTGCCAGTGGTGCTTTGAGATAAATTCCAACATCAGCATTTTAACATACGACGGAGTATTAGGGCCACATTTAAAAAAAAAAAAATTTTTGGAATTAAATACGAGAGTAAAGTCGTTTAAATATGGTAATAATTTATAATAATAATTTTGTAATTAATTCTCGCCATATTTAATAACGACTTTATTCTTGTAATTAATTCCAAAAACATTTTTTTATTTAAATGTGGCCCTAATACTCGTCGTATTAACATACTCACAATGACAATGCTATGATACTAATCTTTAGACAAGTATAATTTTCACCATCTGAGCTTAGCATGTTAGCTATAATAATGTTATACTTTTCTAATTAGTAGTATAATTTAGCACAATATGGATTATAGCTGAAGTCATAAAAAGTCATAAGAGTTCATCCCCTGGGCATCATGAATCCATCAGTAGTTGTTGAGATGTTACATTAACAGCAACCTCATGATGATGCTAGAGGAAAGCCAAGGTCTGTACACATCGTCTGCTCCGCTTGAATGTCTGCACATATGTTTTCAGTGTGAATCAAAGTGGTGGATCAAATGACCTGCCATCCCCAGCGCCATGCAACTACTGTAACTAAATTAAAGAAAAACAGACACTCCAAAGCATTCACTGGTCAAGAAAACAGATTTAAAGAAAAGAAATTGCTGTGTACATATGTGTACATAGCACATTACCTTGGCAAACAGATCCGGGAAGTATTTCACAGTAGGAAGCTGTATTCTCATACACGCACAGACAAATATGCTGTATGCACCCTGACAAAGGGACAAGGATACATGATGAAAGGAGTTTGTAAGATGGAAAATAACCTAATTTCTTCATTAGTTTTCAACAAATGGAAAAGCATTTGAAACGAATGAATCTCTCTTCTACCTCTGAGCCTGAACTTATTTTAGTATTAAAGACATTTCCTGTGCACAGAGACAGAGGGACTTTCATTCCTCAGAGGTCATGTATGGTATTTCCAAATGATACTTAAGACCCTTGATGTTCTATTTCCCATTTTAGTAATGAGTCTGACGTAATAAACATATCATATCCTGGATAACACGGAATATGAGCATAAGCATACAGGAGTTGGGGTGGGGTGGGGGTGGGGGACACACAGTAGCTTTCAGAGGTAGAGGAAATGATAATAAACCTTCAATTCAGTCTAACACATACTTCACTGTTCATTCAATGAGCATTTCAGGTAGATAAGTTAGAACGTTAGTATAATTTTTCACTCCCTCTATACTTTGTTTATTCTGTGGTTATGCTAAGTTTAGCCAACCTGTCATCAGTAAGTGATGTCAGGCTTTAAAAGGTCAAATATAACACATAATAAATATTAGAATGGATGTCAGTAGCTGTAACTACTGCCTGCTTTCTGTCATTAATTATCTCATCTGCACAAATTTGATTCCAGTGCTGTATATTTGGGTATTTTTCAGGTAACAATGACGACCCTGCTTCTGCTTTGTGTATCCTTGCCCCTCATCTCAGCAACATTATCATTTGAAGACCATGAAGGTAAGTGAAAACTCCACTTGTTGAGTTGTTGTTCAGTTGGTAGAGAAAGTTGTTCAGTAGGTAGGGTTGATGGATCATTCAATGGATCCTCTTCTCCACAAATGTCCTATGATAGTTCTGCTGCCATGATGTATGAAAATGACAGCAACCGTGCCAATACCACTTACCAAGAAATAAAAAGACTAAGAAATTAATCATGACCTCTTCTTACCCTAGACTTAGATGGCACATTGCGTGTCAGCATCCCCTTGGAAATGCCTCTCCGTCCACTACTGGGCAGCAAGGTAGTGGTACCATGCTACTTCCAGGACAACACAGTCAATGACCCCGGAGCCCCGACTATCGCCCCACTCTCCCACCGCATCAAATGGACCTACGTCACCAAGGAGAAAGTCAAGACGATTCTGGTGGCGTCACAGGGAAAAGTTAATGTGGAGATAGAGTATTTGGACAGAGTGACGATGATCAACTACCCTCAAGTACCAAGTGATGCATCCATAGAGATAACAGAGCTGAGGTCCAAAGACTCCGGTGTCTACCGCTGCGAGGTGATGCAAGGCATTGAGGATAACTATGACACTGTGGACATCCAGGTTCAGGGTAACTACAGAACACTAACATTTTTTTTCAGTTTACAAAATTAAAGTCATCGTCTACTCAACACACACTACTTCCATCAGTGTTTGTTGAAACAAACAGCACTGCATATCTACCTTAAAGATAGTCTTAAACAAGTACAACAGGATATTGTTTTTACACCTCCAAAAATTGTTAAAACCTCTATGAACGTGGTTTGTAGTAAGATTCAGATGTTGCCAAAATGTAATTCTGTGTTTTCCTCCACAACAATTCTCTTGTTCTCATGTACAGCCCAGAAGATCAATAAGGTCTGGAAAAAAAGCACTGTCTAAAAATGTGTAGATCAAGAACTTAATTCTAGGTCAATCATACCATTGGTTACATGTTCAAATGCCCTGCCTCTGGAGACATCACGTCTGTCTTATCAAGTCCACTCTTCCATCATGCTCAGAGTGGTCTGGCATAATTCAAGCACAAATGCCTTTGTTACTGGCATAATAATTTGAAAGATAAGTCAACATTTCTTAGTCTGCACTCACTTCACTGTGTCTCACAGGTATTGTGTTCCACTACCGAGCCATCTCCACCCGATACACCCTGACGTTTGAGAGGGCCAAGGCAGCCTGTATCCAGAACAGTGCCACCATCGCCACACCAGCCCAGCTCCAAGCAGCTTATGATGATGGATACCACCAATGTGATGCTGGATGGCTCTCTGATCAAACTGTTAGGTAGTATCTATCAGGGTCACTATGCACAGGTCACCATAAGACCAATCATACTTAGAGGCAATTTAGAGTTTCTGTGTCTTTGGACTATGGAAAGAAATCAGAGCACACAGAAGAAAAACCACAGAGACACAAAGTGAACACACATATTCTGTGCAGAAACGAGACAACAAAGTAAAACACAAAATATTTTTTTATGTTGATGACATGGCAAAACCAGTCACTGTGCCACAGTAGTTTTAATGAAATAGTTTATATGATGTGTTGTCCAGCCATCAGCCAGCCGTCCAATCATAACCACTTATCCTTATCAGAGTCATGGGGGGCGGGGGGGGGCTGGAGCCAATCCCAGTTTAGATTATGTGAGAGGCAGGGTACACCCAGGACAAGTTGCCAGTTCATCGTAGGGCTGACACAAAAAGGCAAACACTCATTCACACTCACATTCACACCTACAGGCAATACCATTTAATCTGTATGTCTTTGGACCGCGAAAGGAAGCCGGAAAGAACCCACTGGGAGAACTGTCAGTCTTTCCTCGAAGGATGAGAGACGTAACAATGTAACATTTTGGCTTTGGTGTGTTTCCATGACAGCAATTTATATAAAACAAATAAATAAATAAAAATACCAACAGACTTGCAATGAATAACCCAAGAATTGATGTTGTAACTGACTTTTCAAGTCCATCTTCTGACTGGCATCTCTCTCTCATCTCTTATGACATCTCCAGGTACCCCATCCAGGAGCCACGGGAGCGTTGCTATGGAGACAAGGAGACCTTCCCTGGTGTGAGAACCTATGGCGTGAGAGATGTCAATGAGACTTACGATGTGTACTGTTTTGCTGAGAAGATGTCAGGTACACTCATCCAGCAAGGGCAGCAACAAAAGCTACCTGACCCACATGAAACCTCCAGTATATCCTGTACACACAGCTGTGGACTGTCATGTCACTTTGTTGTGTTGTGTTGTCCTTTCTCCTCCCAGGCAGAGTGTTCTACTCCATGTCTGTAGAGAAGTTTACTTTCTATGAGGCAGGAGATCAGTGTGTCAAACTCGGTGCCCGGCTCGCCACCACTGGAGAGCTTTACCTAGCCTGGAAGGGTGGCATGGATATGTGTAATGCTGGCTGGCTAGCAGACAGGAGTGTACGTTACCCTATCAATGTTGCCAGGCCTCAGTGTGGAGGGGGACTCCTGGGAGTGAGAACCGTCTACCTGTTCCCAAACCAAACTGGATACCCCTACCCAGACTCTCGCTACGATGCTATCTGCTTCCAAAGTAAACCCTTTATAAAATAAAATAACTCATAGCAAAGCCAATAAACATCAACTTTATCAAGCAATTATGCAATCCTGTCTCCTCAGCTGGTGAGGATGAAGGTGCTGTGCCCATGAGGACGACTCCTTTCCCAGACATCATCCGCATGACACCTGCCCCAGGGGTGGTCCCAGGCCTCACCCCCCCACCTGGGGGTGAAGAGATCATTGGTGGAGGAATCGACACCCTCTTCCCTCTGCCCGTCCCACCCAGTGTGACTGACACATATGCTCAAGTGACTCCTGTGGTACGTGAGCCTGACATCCATCTGACAGGCATAGATGCTGCAATGGCTCCCACAGGTAAGTTAGTTATGCACTTGATCCATCAACAAAATTCTTGACATTTCTGGGACTGCCTCATTTCAGAGATGTTGTCTACAAAGATGTACCCTTTGGTGATGATCAAAAGCTGAACCTTCACTTCTACTAATAAAAAAGTATTAATTTTGACATCTCTTGGGATACCAAAGGATGTTGGTTGCCACTGGTGTCATTGTGTCCTTAATGCATGCATGCCTGCAGCTCGTTTATTGGCTAGGAGTCACATTCCATCAGCATTGCCATTATCTAACTAAGGCAACTAATGAATGACATAAATGTTCAAACTATGAGTAAATGACCACAATCTGTGTCTGCCGGTTAATGAGGAAATAAAGATGACTGAATGAAGTAGGCTAAGCCTGAAGAAAAATAAATACCATAAAATGAGGCTTTTTGACTTCATTTTGTCCCATTGTGTTACTTTTCTTGCCTCCCTCTCATTCCCCAGGTGTGGTATTCCACTACCGACCCATCACTGGCCGGTACACTCTGACTTTTCTGGAGGCTCAGCAGGCCTGCCAAAATATTGGGGCTGTCATTGCCAGCCCAAGGCAACTGCAGGCAGCCTTCGAGAAAGGCCTGCACCAATGTGACGCTGGCTGGCTCTGCGACCAGACTGTCAGGTGAGCTGGAGGCATGTGTACAACAAAGATAGGTCAATATATAACACTATAAACAATATGTTCCCCATACTATGCATGGAGTTGGTGTTCTGTTTGATTCAGTTTGATTACAGATTTTGAATAATTCAGTATGATCATTATTTCTGTTGTTTTTGACTCAATGGAAGGTTGTTATTGTAAACTCCAGAAGAAGGAAGGAATCACCAACTTAAAATTGATGGTTGATATATGAGTGAATATAAAAAACATATTCCTGGAGGGATATTATGACAAAGCAAGCCTTTCTATCTCAACCAACATCTTCTTTCATGCTCAGGTATCCCATCGTGTCACCCAGAGCTAACTGTGCTGGTAATCTGCCACTCCTCCCAGGAGTCAGATCCTATGGCCTGAGACCAACTAGTGAACGTTATGATGTATTTTGTTATGTGGAACGTCTGCAAGGTAAGAATCCCACTCCCAAACTGAGATAGAAATACTAGAATTTACATTTAAAGTTGTATAACTATCTACCTACCTGTTTGTTCCTTTTTGAAACTGAATGTCTGTGAATGCTTCCGTCATTTTCCCAGGTGAGGTGTTCTTCACCAGTGACTATGACAGCTTCTCCTATGAGGAAGCTGTGCAGCACTGTCAGAAACTCAACACCACCCTGGCCACCACTGGACAGCTGTATGCTGCCTGGAACCAAGGGCTTGACAAGTGCCGTCCAGGCTGGTTGTTGGACCGCAGCGTCCGGTACCCCATCACAACCCCCAGGTCCCACTGTGGAGGTGGTCAGATTGGGGTCCACATCATCTATGCCTTCCCCAACCAGACAGGATTTCCTGATGAGCACTCACGCTATGATGCCTACTGTTTCAAAGGTAGGAAAGGGCTAGGTGTGGTTATATTTAGATTTTAATATAAAACCTTTCTCACTTAAACAACATGATATATAGATGAGAAGTGTGTGACATGGGCAAACAGATATTTTGCTGATGGCTGCTACTGTGCTAATGCATGCCAGCAAACCAGTTTCTGAACCAGCATCTGACTAAGTCACTATCCCCCTATAATTCAAATGGTTACCATCCATACATATGTATTATGCAGTAAGTGTCTAAGTAGACGTTGCACATGTACAACATTGTGCCAGCTGTATCACCAGAATACTGGTGAAAAGCATAGACTGTATAAACTGTTTCACATTATTGCCATTGACCTTCATGCTAGGAAGGAGCATCAGTTTTAGCATATCAGTATGTAATCAATATAATGGTCGCTAATGTCAAAGTTACCCTATTTCTTAAAAATGGTGTCCTGCTTAACTAATCCGTTTTCTCATTTTGTCTTTTTTAGCTGAAATTCCTGCTGTCCATGTTGAAATCAGTGTGAATGTGACAATAGTGACAGAGGAGGTTATCAACAAGACAACAGTCACAACTGATCATTCGGTAGTTGAAACAACTGTATCTTACAATGAAACTGAAATCAATGTAAATATTACTGAAATAGAGGAGTTTATCAACAAGACAACCATCACAACTCACCAAGTTGCTCCCACAGGTAAGACAGATGCATGTCAGCTGATCTCTTAAGTCTGTATTACCTTGTCTGGCAAATTTAGGATCGTGTATGGTGAGAAATATTAAATGTATTGGACAAAAGCAGTTTGTTAATTAAGATCATTGATGATTGTATGCATCTCCATCATCTCAATTTTTATTTTTTTTTTTACATTTTTTTAGTTGAAACAACTGAAACCGAAACCACTGTAAATATTACTGAAATAGAGGAGTTTATCAACAAGACAACCATCACAACTCACCAAGTTGCTCCCACTGGTAAGACAGCTGGAAATAACAGTGTGAATCTCCCTTGGCTTACATTTATTTTCATCATTTTAATAAAGCTAAACACAATTTTTAATTTGATAAAACAATATAGCAAAGTATCTAATGTCTTCTTGTCCACATTCTTGATATTTTCCCCAGTGGGACCAACTGTTCCTCCAGTTGATGGCTCTGGTTCAGCTACTCATTCAGCTAGTGGGGAGATCTCAGGGGACGGTGAAAGTGGTTTCACCTCTGGTTCAGGAGACCCTATAGGTCAGGAGGGGAAAGGGGAAAGTGAGACCATCTTCATATCTGGAGCAGAAGGTAGTGCATCTGGATCTGGTGAGGGGTTCAATAGAGAGCACTCTGGCTTTGGTGTATCAGGATCAGGATCAGGTGTTATCAGTGGAAGTGGAGACATCAGTGGTAGCGGTGGAGACTCGATGATCATCATGGTGGATGGGGAGATGGTGGAGGTGCCAAAATTACCAAAACCCATTGAGGAGGAGTTAGGCCAGGGAGGCATCGATACCAGCGGCACTAGTACATCCGGATCTGAAGATATGTCCGGTTCAGGAGGTACGTCTGCATCAGGGGGTATGTCTGCATCAGGTGGTACGTCTGCATCAGGTGCTACGTCTGGATCAGGAGGTATGCCCGAGTCAGGCTCTGGTGGATTTTCTGGCATCTCATTTATTGACCACAGTGGCATTGACCTAACAGTCCAGCAGTCTGGTGAGCAGGAGATGTCTGGATATTCCGCCATTGGATCAGGGTTCCCCAGTGGCTTTCCAAGTGGTTTTACATCTGGTGTATCAGGCAGCGGCTCTGCCTCTGGGGACTCTTTCCAGCATCAAGGTGGCATCATCTACCTAACAGACACAGATATGATGGAAGTGACTGTACCACCACTGGTACGCCAACCTGAACAGGGACGGGGAGTTGTGGAGATAAGCGGGCAAGGAAGTGGGTCAGGGATTACTTACACTGAGTACATCAACAGTCTTGGCCAATCAGGACAGGAGGAGAGTCAGGAAAGCCGTGCAGGACCTACAGTGTATGTAGTGACTCCAGACTCAGCCTACACCAGCCCAACCACAGCACCAGCTGTGTCATTTGAAACCCCTGCTGTTGTGCAGCAGCCTGATGTAGTGGAAGGTATGTTGTTTAACTGTTTACTTTGCCATTCATTCAAACTGTATCAGGAAACCAGAAATATATTCAACATTATATGAAAATATATTTATTTGTCCACCAAAATGTTTTGTCACATGACTGAATGATGAAATAGTACTAGAACCAGTCTTTCTCTCTGTTATCAGCATCTTCAGACCCCTGTGATCCAAACCCCTGCAGTTCAGGATCCTGCTCTGTGCAGGGAGAGCTTGCTGTGTGTCAATGTCCTAATGGTTTTACTGGTGAAGACTGCTCAACACGTGAGTCACCAAACAGCTCACTGTTTTTATGGAATTTAGTGGATAGAGTAGAAGAAGATGGATACCAATATAGAAGTTTCATCTTCCATCATTTTCATTCTTTTGTCCAAATGTATTGAAATGTGTGTGTTTGTGTGTGTAGCTGTGCAGGGCTGTGCCGACGGCTGGCAGGAATTCATGGGCAGCTGTTACCTCCACTTTACTGAGAGAGACACCTGGTCTGAGGCTGAGCAACGCTGTCAGGAGCTCAACGCCCACCTGGTCAGCATCAGCTCTCAGGAGGAGCAGCAGTTTGTGAACTGTGAGTAGTTGCTCGAAGGCCTGTGCCTGTTTGTGGGTGTAGCTGGTCAGGAGGGGCAGTCAGCGTAGGGAAGCTGCTGCTTCAAATTTGTGAGAAATTTGAGAAAAGATGTGTAAAAAAAACCTTGTGATGATGCTTTTTTGTACTTTAGAATGATTCTTCAGTGTAAATGTCCCACCCCACATGGACTGGGCGACAGACATCATGCACCTGGGACAGTTCCCAAGGTGCTGAGGTTTCAAATACAGGATCTTACTGCTCAGAAGCTACCGTGGCCTCAGGGAGGGATGATGCATCTTGTTACTATTAGGACCATTTGATGGATGCATTGATGCATAATACGAGAGACAGGCATGTGCAAGTTGTTTCAAAGCTAAAACCTCTTTTTATTTGCAATTCAGCCAATGGTCAGGACTACCAGTGGATTGGACTTAACGACAAAGATGTGCAGAACGAATTCCGCTGGACAGATAGCAGTTCTCTGGTGAGTTTGGTTGCTTAACAACTATCTACAACATCATGTATCTTCTGAATGCATTTATTGATAGTTTTTGTAACTTCCTCAGAGCTTTGAGAACTGGAGGCCCAACCAGCCAGACAACTACTTCAACTCTCAGGAGGATTGTGTGGTGATGATCTGGCACGAGGGAGGACAGTGGAATGATGTGCCCTGCAACTACCACCTTCCCTTCACCTGCAAGACAGGACCAGGTAGGCCTTCTGGTCTAGAATATATGTCTGGTCAAACAATGATTCTGGGGTTTTTTTCTAGTAGGAACATTTAACTCAGGATGTGGAGCTTGCAGTTGGATTATCATCTTGATCAGAACGGAGATAGACCAATGGATAAACACAACCTGCACATTCACTGAATTCACACTTCATCAAAGATGAACCGGCAACCTTGACCAAGACAAATTTAGTAACCATCATCTGTCATTTGACGTCTGTTAATTAAAAAATGGTTTATTTTTTGTTTTCATTTGTTGTCTCTTTTACAGTCATGTGCGGAGCTCCCCCTAAGGTGGGACACGGTCGGCCGATGGGTGGCAGCAGAGATCGCTACCCTGTCAACTCTATAGTCCGCTACCAGTGTGATGCAGGCTACACACAGCGCCACCTGCCTGTGATACGCTGTATGCCAGATGGACAGTGGGAAGAGCCACAAGTAGAATGTACAGAAGGTAAGCTTGCAGAAAACTAGTGAAATATGTATATAGTGTCCACATCGTAAAAATATTTGTGTCTTAAGACGATAACGTCTAAGTGTGTTTTTGCACAAATGCCCCTGTATAAAATAGAAATGTTTAGTTCAACAGAATTCATAAGTTACTTTCTCCACATTTAGATCTGGGTGATCCAAGAGAAATCTTAATGTGAATTTATAGTTCTGCATTAAGGGATTTACAGCATACTTTAAGCACCTTAGGTGTTTAGCCATCATAGCTACAACAAATGGACTGTAAATGGTAAATGGACTGTACTTATATAGCGCCTTTCTAGTCTTCCGACCACTCAAAGCGCTCTACACTACATTCACACACATTCATACACTGATGGCATTGGCTACCATGCAAGGTGCCAACTGCTCATCAGTTTGTGGAGCTAACCATTCATACACATTCACACACCGATGGCACAGCCTTCGGGAGCAATTTGGGGTTCAGTGTCTTGCCCAAGGACACTTCGACATGCAGACCGCAGGAGCCGGGGATCGAACCGCCGATCATCTGATTAGTGGACGACCCGCTCTGCCTGTGAGCCACAGCCGCCCCAACAACAATAAGATCATGCAGGAAAGCCTTGTAACTGACAAAAATATAACTACATGTTACCAGAGCAACCAGAGATTTCACACAGAATGTGTTTGTTGATAGTGAGAACAACATCAAAGAATTTGAAGAAAAATGTAGTAGTAAACCGATTCATTCTGCTCTCTGTGATCACAACTCATATATCGTATCACAGTGAAATAGATCCGATTAATATGCAAGCATACAACAAGGCTCATTGGTTGAACTCGAACTGGGAACGTTGCAGTTCAATCATCATGTCTTAAACCCCTAGCTACCTAAGTGCATGTTTAAATCCACTTGAACTCATGAAAGAGACATTCAGATTAATGTAGTGGGATTTAAACGTTGGAACAAAAAGGGCATAGATTAGAAGGCATGTGAAACTTGTGTGAAACCACACCAGTCACTTCAGGGAAATTTAAGTCTTTTGGCAACTCATGTTTACATGATGTCATCAGTATGTGCACCTTTTCTCCTCCAGCCGGCACCGACAGTAACAGGCTACACAAAAGATCCCTCAGGAGAAGAAGTAAAGGGGCGAGCAGCCAACAGGAACAGAGGAAGCTGCTCTAAGCACGAATGAAAGGACATACAACAGAGAGCCACAAAGGACCCCTCTTCTAATGGAGCATGGACACCAATGCAAATGCCCGACCAAAAATCTAACATTCCTTACCATGTATATACATACACACTAAAGCACATTTAGGCAGTGACAGTGTAATTGACTGACATTTTGGATCTTTGAGCGTCACTCTGCACCTTCGAAAAGCAGTTTTCTATGTATTTATACCGTCTAATTTATAGCTGTGACCCAGTATTTGGAAGGATTATCTCAATGCACAAGATTTTTTTTTTTTTTACAATCAGTTGCCAGCACTGCATACAAAGTAAGGTAGATAAAATTGTAAAATAGTTATGTGAGGGCTTTAGAGTGACACACAAAGTCCAAAAGAGCCCAGTGAAAGTGTTTTCAATTGCAGCTGGATTCTCTGAAGTAAAACACAGTGTTACATAGGCTTTTGCTATATTTTTAGGGTATTTTTCTAGATCTGTGTTTATTAGTGTTTTTTTTTTTATTTTATTATTTCTTTTACTGGTCTTAGACTCTACAATTGTGTGCTTCAGACTGGTGAAACAACTATAAAACTACAGGCGAAGAAGGTGGTTTTCAAACTTTATCGTTGTGACAGCTATGAGTACATGTTAATATGGAGAACAGTGAAGTTAGGTTTAATTTGAGTTTTCAGAGGAGGCTTTGCATGAATTCCAAAACAAGAACAAAAAGCAGCAGGTAAAGACATAGAGATACATGCAGTATTAATAGTTTTTATGCCATAAAGCATCTTTTAAAAACCCAAATGATCTGGTCACAACCTCAAGTTTGAGAACCACTGTGCAATAACACCACCGCAGTATCATATATGCTGAAATGATTGTGCTGTTCCATTTGATGATGAAAAGAAATCCAAGTTCAAGACGTGATTAAAGTCACTGAAAACAGACCTGGATTTAAATAGTCAGCACTTATGCACTTTTGGAAGTCTTCAGTCACTTCTGTGCTAATCATTTGAATCCAACACACCTTAAACGATAATAATAATAAAAAAAAGAAAAACATTTTTAAAAAATCAATCCTCATTTATAGTTGACACATAACAAAGAAACTGTACTGAGTAACAAGTGAGATCTACAGTATGATGCTGAATTGGCTGGTTTTTCTGCCAGGAGAAGCCTCCAGGATGATGCAGAAGTCCACCTCATTGGGTCATCTGTTGCAAAAGATGCACACCCAGTTTTGTAGGTTGGGGTTTACATTTGTGACTTCTCAACAGCAAACACTGACCTCTGTCAGCACTGTCCGAGAATCATGCCTTTATAAGATTCAGTGAATGTATGAGTTTCTCACTGCAAATATTCTCTCTACATGTCTCTGAACAGCAGGATATGTCAATAACTTATGCAGAGCAGACAATTTTATTGTTTGACTAATTCATCATCAGCCTGTTTGTTGATTTGTTCGTTTAATGAACTGGTAAGTTGCAGCTATGAGTTACTAATCAAGTAGGCATGACTGATTTTGACAGCCTGCTGAACACAAGAACACACAAATGGATTTTTTTAAATTAAAGCCTCAGACATATTTGCAGAGGTTTGTGGTAGTTTTTATGTGACATGGTCTTAGCAACAGAAATGTACTTAAAACTTGAGAAATGACACAATTTTAGGGAAAATCAAGCTGTGAAAGCAGTACAAAATCTTAAAAATGATGAAAAAGCAGACAGAGAAAGAAGGGGGAGGAAGGTGAGGTTATAAAATGTTGACCATGACCTTTTAAGGTCAAGATTTGCTTCAACTCGGAGGGCAGATATTTGTGTCCATGTCTGACTTCTCACTGAAAGATTCACAAACACTGAAATAGCAACCCAACACACACAGTCAAACTGGCACTCTCATGGACACACACAGACACACACACACACACACACACACACTACAGAATATGAGAGAAGATGAGTAAGCCTGATGACGGCACAAAGTTTCACATTTCAACATTTGAGTTATGTGTGGGATTTATCTTTTGAAAATAAACCAAACCATATGTGTAACACTGCAAACAGACATTTCTGTTGTGACTTTGTTCAGATCCCAAATCCTGATGTGAACATACAGTATGCTGTACGGTGCTGTGCCAAATAAAACTTGGAATCATCTGTCTCTGGTAAATCATTGTCCTTTAGTGAACTTAGGAAGGAATTTTGCCTAAATATTGATCAATTAGTCAACTTTCCTTTCAGGGTCACTTGTCCATGGAACAAGAATGGGCATTCAACTGGTCATGTAATGTGGTGTGCATTTGTCCTATCAAATGACTGCCTTTTAAGTCAAATTGAGATGAAGTAATTATCGCCATATAGCGACACCATGCAGTACAGCAGGGCTCTTTGACCTGTATGCACTAAAATCACACACTGAGAATTTCTGTTGATTTCTGGAAACATCATCTTTCCCTGGAGCTGTTAAATTTGAGGTAAACTCTCAGAGCCAGAGGAACAAACTTCACATTTTAGTTTGTTTTTACCTTCCTGTGGAACCCACCCGTGAAAAAACACACAGTAAATAGCTCCTTCATCACCCTGTACAGCGACTACCTTCATACCTACCGTCACTGCAAACAGATCCGCTCTGTGTGTGTTTGTGTGTGTGTGTTTGTGTGGAAGAAGGAGAGCAGCCCTCTATGTATGTGTAAGTATGTGTGGTTGCATGTATATATGCTTCTATGTGGTATGTTTGCACAACCAAACTGTACATGTACACATTAATCGGATGTGTATGTGGCAGTGCATGAAGGTGTGTAATCCCTGTGTGTGTGTGTGTGTGTGTGTGTGTGTGTCCACTCATGTTTGGTCAGCAGGTGTAAATAGGACGTGTTTATAAAAGCTGTTGGCCGTATAATCACTGGGATTTCTGTTCACACCCGGATGCAGGAGGGCGTTGCATGTGTTCCAGTCCACTCATCTAAAAGTGCATCGTGCCCAGACAGAGTGACGCTGTTTATGTACAGTAGCTGTTTTGTATGGGTCAGTGACCCATCTCACCTCTCTACCCTGGCATTCCTGTACTGCACCTCAAGAGCTCACCAGCCAGTTCATGGCGTGCCCAGAAAGGTGTTTCAATAAGTCTAAATCCAGAATTTAAAGAGGCATCAAAAACATTTCTGAACATACATTTAAGGCATAAATCAAGTTTTAGTCATGACTGTAATCACTCTGTCAGTCAAGCACATATTTCCATAAGGAAAATATCTCAAAAAGTACTCAATGGATTGGCATATTTTACAGATGGGCCCCAGAAAATAAACCAGATCCTGACATTTCATGGAGCGCCTCGGGTCAACATTTTCACATTGTTAGTGTAACAAATGGTACTTAAATTCATGAGGGTTCCTCAAAAACTGCAGTTCTCAAACTGCAGTCAGCCTCATATGTTAATGTTCACATGCCAAATACACAGTAACTTAAATATTAGCACCATACCATGCTAACTACTGTATGTGTTATATCATATTAATTTTAACATTATTCTAGTGCTTGATAACTGATGATAACTAACAGCATGTTACCTTCTAACTGTAGGCATGCTAATGTTAGCTACAGCTCAACCCACCATGGTTGTACAGTAGCCCCGAATGGACAAACCAAATACTAATTTTAGTCTTTTTTGAGGGTTAGTTAGTTTCTTGGCCACCATAGTTTCTCCTTCTCATTGGGTTGAGTTGAGGTGTTTCAGCTGATTACAATGCCCTTCTTGCTAATATGTCTGCAACTAGAAAACCAGGGAGCCACACATATTGGAAATTTGAAACTCCTGAGGCTTTTGGTGATAGTATTTGAATGGATGATCATCCTCACGTGGTACAATTTCACAACTTGAGCCTGCTCTCGTGTTTCCAGGTGTGTCACATCAGTTACTGATCCTTCAATCTCTTCCTACAGACTCCCCAAATTTAACAAACTAATGATTACATGTGACAGTCCCAGCTTCAGATTGCATGCTTGTGCGTGATATAGAGTTGGTTTTACAGGAACTGAATCACCTCATTTCTTCTAACAAATGTATGCTACCTCATATAAAAATGTCTTTTCAGTAGTGTTTTTATTTATTTGTAGAAAATAGTACAAATGCATAGACATACAGTATATAATGAAAAATAAAAAAGGTACATGTATGAAATGAAACACTTTCTTCTTCCACGATGGATGTAAACAAGGTAGTTTAAATATCACAACAATACAGATACTCACTTATAAGCTTTCTCCAACACAGAGCACTACCCTTAATCACCCAGAAAAATGACAAAGAGGTGCAATATATGTTCTAAAATGGGATACACAGATATATGAGGAGACAAACAAAGACTCCAGTATATTTCACAGTGTTAGAAAGACAGAACGCGTGTGTGTGGTTGAAGTAACCACACACATCATGAAACAACTGGAAAGATGTGACTGAAAAATAATGAGAAACACTGTCCACTCCCACCAAACCATCGAGGTGCCTTTTAGCAAGGCAGTGAACTCAGAAGTTTACAGCTATAGTTTGAAGCTCCCACAGTGAATGTTAAAGTTTCTATTGTTGTTTGACTTTAATGTTCTAGTGATCACTGCTGAAAAAAGATGTAAACGTTTGCTAGAATAAATACAGGCTAGATGAAGTAGAATTGAGGTATGGTAGGAGAGCAGTGAATCAATTTAAATACGAAGGTTTTTCTGGTTCTGAATACCTTCCCTGAGTTTGAAATGAATCATCTGTTAATTAAAGTCACCGTGGGTGGTCGACCAAAGTTGAAGCTGATTAGCCAAAACAGTTGGAAACTAGAATTTGAAGCATAATTAGGTTGATTTGATCTATGAGGAAACTGTGCAGCAAAAATAACTGAATCCAAGAAGATGGGAGGACGTTATTGCTGGGACATTGTACACTATATGGCCAAGAATATGTGGGCACCCATTTCCAAATACTTTCACATACATTTGATATGAGGCTGTTTTTCATTGTCACAGTTAGGTCTAAACCCCCCTAAATAAAGGTCTAAATAAAGAGAAACTTCTGTATTTTTCAACCTGTTTTAACATGCTACTTTGAACTAACAAAAGTCACATAATAATATCGATCAATGTAGCTATAGACCAGCAACTCCCATGTTCTGTGACGAGGTCCATCTCAGGAGGGTCCATTCCATCATAATCTCAGCCTCTTATTGGCAAAAACAAGCACTTTTGGTGGACCTACACTGGAGGATTGAAGGATTACACATTGAGCTTGTTTCATGAGCTGCACCTATTAGACCCATAGACACAAAAACATGAGGAAAGGTTGAAGGGGAAATTATTCTCACAGTTTGATGTGGAAGAACTCGACCGGCCTGCACAGAGCCCTGACCTCAACTCTATCCAATACCATTTGGATAAACTCTAATATCACCTGTGATACCTGGCCTAACTGCCCCGACATCCGTCATTCTCACTGATACTGTTGTGATTGAATGAGAGCAAATCCCTGCAGACAGGTCTCAAAACCTTAAAGGAAGCATTCACAGAAGAGTGGGGGCTGTTATAGCAGCATATTTGTGCCCATACGCATGGGTGTAGTGTTTGTGCCCATATACGTCTGGCCATATAGTGTAGACATTTTGTCAGTGTTTAACAGTTGTTGTCTGTCTCACGCAGAGCTTTGAACCAGTATTCTATTTGATTTTTGACTACCGAAAAGCATCTACCGATAGCAGTAAACGCCAAATTTCTGGTACCAAGGGGGGAACCCAAAACTACGCACACCTGGCTCTGGTGGGCCACAATTAGCCCGGGCCTTTGTGATAGGATAACGGACACTCCCATCAGCCAACCAGCCAGCATCACAGCGGTCCAATCCCATCAACCTCCAGGCAGCATACAGCTGGCCCACTTTGGCGATCTCGCTTCCATCACTGGCACAAGCCTGGACTGCTTCTGTGAAGTTGAGCTTGGCCGGATGCTTTAGGAAATACACAGTCCCTAAAGCAGAGCAGAGAATCATGGGTGAGAAGCTTGTCATGAGAGATGTGTACAGGTTAAAAACATTCATCATACTGACCCTTGACAGCGCCGGAAAAGCAAAAAGCATCATATTGGAGGAGGTGATGCCGCTGTCCGTAGCTGCGCAAACCAGGAGCTAAGTCCACGCCCCCACAGCCCTCACGAGGATCTGTGATTGGATACTGCACTGTGCCATCAGCCAACCAGCCGGCGTTACACCAGTCTAGCCCTTCCTCCCACGCCGTGAAGAGCTGCTCAAATGTAGCCAGAGTGGCGTCCTGATCCTGGCATGCTTGGTGGGCCCCGAAGAAGTTAAAACGGTAGCGCCCTTCCTGAGAGTGATATGGGAACACCACACCTATACAGGGATGACAGGTGTATTAAACCAGCTTGTTCTATGTTTATATGGTCACACAAAGCAATATACATATGAGCAGGTGACCTGATGGACCCTAAAGGCTCTCGTCAGATGCGTGTGATGTTGCACCCTGTAACTAAATGCAAAAAACATGGATGATAATGCACAAGACTGTATGATAGATTTTGGCATTTATCTGTTAAAACACTGAAAGTGTACCTTTTAAAGGTTTATCTATTTTGGCTACTCTAGGAGCAGGAGAGACACACAGCCCCAATAGGGGGCGCAGTAGACTGAGCATGATGCTGTCCTCTGCTGAACCAAAGATCACAATAAATACTGTGCTCCTTATTCTTTTCAACTGCCATAAATACCAGGAGGAGGACGCTGTGAAACCACAGCCCGGAGACTGCATTGTTTGGATAAAAAGCCACAATTCAATTATTTGTCAAACCGAGAGCAAAGAGTGAAAAGTAAATTGATATTGAATTGAACGTGTACCACATATAGCAAGCCTGCCATGTCATAGTCATGTGCCTGGCCACCTAATGTAAGTCTTGTTGCCATGTTGAAACTAAACGATACAGTAAAGGTTCTATAACACCAAGCTAAAAGAGGCTAAAACAGCCCGGTAGAGCTGCAAAGCTGACTAATAATGTCCTCACATTCATTGTGTCTCACTTGGTTTGCAGTAATTTGATTCTTCGGTAATATGCACACACAAAAAAGCAGAACTGAAATAATTAGGGCATTAAGGTGTGTCTTGTGCATTAAAAATGCACATTACATGAAGGAATGTGCTTATATGAAACCACAACATGTTTAAGCTTTATATTTGGATATCCAATATGGTGTACAGATGTAGCTTTTGTTGTTACTGTATGCAGGATTGCCTGCCTGGTCCATATTCCTCAATAAATCTGTGTATAACCAAATGACCTCAGACAAGTGGTCATGGATGTATCATAAAAACTAGGTAGCAGAGTCCATTCATTCATTCATTCAAGCTAAAACGTGACGCCCACTGCATGTGCCCCTTAGTGTTTATCTCTCAAGCCCAACCCAGCACATAGACTTAAACATAACAAATAATAACTGACCTTGTTTGCTGTTTGAGGTGTCCTGTCAACAGTTTTATCTCTTTTATGAAGGTGGTTTATGGGAAAATACTTTATAGCCTATAGGAACCATTTTAGTTGCAGTACTGTGATTGTTAGCAGGGCTGTGAGTGGTGGTGCTATGTCGAGCTCTTTTAATACCTTCATAGGGGCCACAGAGTATTTTTGCCAGGGAAGCTTCCTGAACCAACCAATACGTGCAGCATCGTATGCAAATGTGCAAATACAAGCCAACAGAATATTTTGCAGGACCATCACAAAGACAGTAACATTTCACCCTCAACAATACACACACACACACACACTCACACACTCATTCCTCACCCCGCAGCTCCAGCTCCACCGTCACACTCTCATCCTCCAGGCCATCAATCACCTCACAGCGGTATCTGCCCGTGTCATTGAGTTGCAGTTCATTGATCACTAGAGACATGTCTCCTGGTGCAGAGCGTCTCAGGCGTACGCGGCCCCGGAAACTGCCGTAGCTGCGGTGACGGTTGCCCATGGCGACCATAACTTCAGTCTCCCTGGCAGAGGCTGCCGGGGAAACAGGTGCAGTGATGGTGTTGGCAGGCAACCAGGACCATTTGACCCGGGTCCTGCGTGGTGTGGCCAGTTCAGGCTCGTAGTGGTAGTGGCAGGGAAGGGTGACGCTGCTCCCCCTCGTGGCCGACACTGCAGGCTCCGGGGATTCCACGTGGAGACGAACCCCATTGAAATAGACTGGAAAAGCACCAGAAACATGTGTCAAGCAGTTGAACTTTTCTATATTTGGTATTGATGGGATTAATTATAATGATGACTAAAGCTAAATCTGTCTGGTAGCAGCTGTGATGCCTACAGATGTGTGGAAACACTACTGAACAGTAAAGGAGTTCTTTCCCTGCAACGAGATTTAAAAATGACATACAAATTCCTATATATCATATTTTATCTATATTTTTCCATTACTGTTATCTTTATTGGTTTAAAGGTTTGTGCGTCCATATATGTAGCATTGACTTTGGCCTTTATTTCATGTAACAGACTTTTGTATCTCATTCACCATGACATATGTTTGAGAGCCTGTGTCTCGTGCTTTTCTTCCTTTTCTTGAATGCTTGGCAGTAGCCAATGATTAAAAGACAGCAAAGTGCCTACACCCACACACACACACACAGTTCGCACAGATGCACTTTTTTATTCAATAACGAAGCCACTCAGAATGAAATAATGTCATCACCCGGGAAGGTTCTCATGTGCACAAAACAATCCTTGTTTGTTGGTGATACTAAATATTTTTGTTTTTCATGATGTGCTTGGAGCTGATGCCACAGTTTGTCTAACCGTTCCCAGCTCTGATTTGCTTGTTTGTACTGGACACACTCCGTAATTTGAAAGTAAAGCAAGTCTGCATGCTGACGTGCAATGATGCAATGAATGCTGTCCATGTTGTTGCAAAAAATGATATGAAATCATTACACAGCTGTATATATAAGAATACAATTGAGAACCTGTCAAATTGAA
Organism: Larimichthys crocea; assembly: GCF_000972845.2. Classification (NCBI taxonomy): domain Eukaryota; kingdom Metazoa; phylum Chordata; class Actinopteri; family Sciaenidae; genus Larimichthys; species Larimichthys crocea. Next base: position 13,012,044 of record NC_040024.1, read on the forward strand.
GATGGCTCCATTCCATTTAGACTGGCCAGTAAGCCATGCCATGCAATATTATGTTATTAGTTAGACCTGTGCTGTTTCTGCCACATCAAGCTACCCTGACAAACATCTCTTCAGTCGAATACCACTCACCCATATTCTATTCACCTAAACTGCTCCAAACACAGCGTGTACACCCACACAGGAACTCTGCCTTCCTCCAAACTATTAGCATCAGTCAGTCTGTTTTACAGTTTAAACAGAAAACTCCTGAGGCCCACTACACACAGACTCCAAATGTCCAGCATTTTTCCTATTACTGCTCATCTTTCTCACTCACACTGCTCCAGGTGGGTACATGTGACCACAGTCTTTAGGGTGAGGTAAAATGTAAGCACTAAAGCAGTGGACCAAATGGTGGAATGTTAAGTGAAGTCATTAAGTTAAGTACTGCACACAAAGTCATTCACAGTTTTTACAAACCTAACAATCAAGTGATGAAGCGATGAATGGAGAAAATAATCAGCAGAGGAATCCATAATAAAAACAATCTTTCACTGCAGCCGTGTTCAAAATAGTAAAAAGCTGCTTTTACATTAATGCACGGCTAAAAATAATATTATGATATAATAGGCCTATGTAGTTGGTATGGTATGGTCACTCTCTGCATTAATCCGCCCTGTTACACACATACTCTTACTTAAGTAACATTTTCAGAGCCACAGCGGTCGACAACACACATGACTGTTTGTAGAAAGTGACATTTTCTGTTTAGCGCAACATAAACAAGAATGTTCACTTCATTAAGGTTAAGGTAAATATGTGGAGCTCTTAAAAACTACTGCTGCAACACAAATCACATCAGTCACTTTGTTTTTAGAATCAGCCATAAATTATAGTCTGGCTTCTCTTCAGGTGTTGATGCACACACACACACACACACACACACACACGGTAGACCTACTCTCTCCGTTTCCGTTCCCGTTGCTGATGTCCTGGTAGTGAAAGCCGTTGTTATAGGCGGGGATCCTGCCCTGACCGCCGGGTAGCAGCATCAGCAGGTAGAGGCAGCAGGCTACCAGTAGGGGGCGCAGTAGACTGAGCATGATGCTGTCCTCTGCTGAACCAAAGATCACAATAAATACTGTGCTCCTTATTCTCTTCAACTGCCATAAATACCAGGAGGAGGACGCTGTGAAACCACAGCCCGGAGACTGCATTGTTTGGATAAAAAGCCACAATTCAATTATTTGTCAAACCGAGAGCAAAGAGTGAAAAGTAAATTGATAAATGGGCTTCTTCTTTAAAAAGAACCCAAATATGACTTTTGGGTTATGAGATGATGATGATGCAATTTCACTTTTTTTTAGTCGAGATTTATTCTTAGGATGTGATTGGACATGGAAAAACACGAGCTACTTCTTTAACGCATTTCTTTACATATATAGATATAGATATATAACCAGCCTGTTCATAGCTCACATTCCTTCATGGTAAGCAAAAAGCCACAGCCAACATCTATGAAAAGATTTCAAAATAAAGTCCTCTGTGACTCATTACAGACTCCGGTACATCGATTATGGATTATATTTCCTCACATCTCATTAGACAGTTAGACAACTTGCACCTCTAATGTCTTTTCTTCTCCACTTTAAGTCTATGTAATGTCTTCTCCACCACGGTGTGCTACCATATGAAGTATATGACCAATTAACTTAGCTCTCTGAAGTAAACCATGGCTCGAAAATTCAGCTTCAAAGTCCCAGCAGCGCTCTGAGCGTGTGTTGGTGTGAGAAGAAACGCAGTAAAGTGTGTAAAGTCACTCACAGATGCGCAGCTGTCCGCCCCGCGTGTCTTCAGTTCATCCTCTGCCGCTGTCTCTGCGCGCACCGCACCGTCCTGACACTCACGCGCCCTGACGTCACGGGACGAGGCATCCTCTTTGAAGTGAGCGGAGCTCCGACGGTGACCTCATCATGCACGACAGACATATCACATAACGCTACATCTATAATAATACACACAGTACGGGAGGTGGAGGAAGGATATTTCTACTTATATTTGACTTTACTACAGTAAAAGTACTAACCGCACTGTAAAATACTCTGCACTGACAATATTATTTGAGTAAAGTATTATAAGTAGCTCAATATAGAAAAAGTCCAGTATGTATTTGGGGCTTGTTATTACATTTCACATAACTATAAGAGTGTGATGAATCCAAACATTTCAGTGATTTAAAATCTAATAACATCTTTTAGAATATTAGAACAGTCACAGGAGACTGATACTGATACTGAAAGTTACGTAAAGGAACTGAATACTTCTTCCATCATTGACTTTAACATTTATTTATTTATACTGTGGGTATATTACCTATATGGATATCTATAAGATTTAGGAAAACCTAACTCTACAGCCAGTACTCATAAATGTAATAATATGAAGCACAAGTTGACCTTTAACTTCTACAGTATATCAAATGTATTTGAATAGTGATGTCTAATCATAGAATATTTCTTAGTATGGATTGATAATGAACTGAGGAGCCTGATCAAGTATTTATGGTAAAGATCACTGCAGCCACAGTATAATGTGCTGTGTTTCATTTTGATCTTCAAATTACAACACGACTTCAATTCCAGTATGGTGCAAATATTTACACAGTTGTAGCATAATTGAACAGCCTGTAGTGATCTTCATATGAAACTAGAAGTTCTAACATCACTTGTCAATCTATGGTTGAGATAAACGAGAAGAAAAGAAAGAGACAAAATTAAAGAAAAAGAGGCAAGAAAAATATGTCTCTGTATGACACACATCACTAATTAATACAAACCATACACAAACTACTGATGTGAAAACTAATCTTTATGTTTAAATGTTATCAGCAAATGAAAGATTATTACTAAATGTGATAACAGTGAAACTAATGCAAAAACCCGTGCAGACACCACTTTACTCCATTTTGCACACAGACGCAAATAGACTTCAGGTTGCATCTGTAGTTAGTCTTTAAAATGAATGAGGGTCAGGTCAACCCAGTTGACCCCTTCCTTGACCTCATCTCATGGTACTAAAATGTGGTTGAACTCAACGTTTTCTCTCTTTTTCTCAAAATGTATCAACCAAAACAGGCGATTCTGCGTGCATAACAAGACAACAGCATCTACATCTGTACACCACACTGGATATCCAAATATAAACGTGTTGCGGCTTCATGTAAGAATCTTTACCCAGGCAGTTTTACTAGGTTTAAGTCCATTTAAAGAGGGAAACCCCCATTAACAGTTAACAATGCAGGTGTATTTTATTGCCTTTTCTCTGGATGACACAACCCAGACTGGCCCGGCTCTGACCCTGGACCTTTAAAATATAAATGAGGGATATCATCGGAGCTCTGGAAAGAAACTTAATCTAATTCCTTAAAATGTTAAACTTCATCCATGTGATGGAGAAATTGGCTGGCAGGTTATGCAAAACAATGAGTGTCAAGTGTAAAAGCCGTTTAGTCTTGCGTCTTCTTAAACAGCAGCATCGTCAATGACTAACTTCTGTACTGGTATGCCAAGTTTGACACAGCACATTTCATGCCAGTGTTTTGCCATGGCCTCAAGTAACACAGTAAATATTGCCACATGAACTCATATTTCAGTCATTAGTTGAAATAATAGCAGCCGTGGTGGAAAACAAGAGCAATTCCATTTCTCCACTGGGGCCTAGGAGAATGTGCTGCTGCTGTGCCACCGCCCGAATATCTGAGTGAAGTCTAGTTATCACAGTGCAGATGGAAGCTGCCCTCCTGACACTGGCACACACTGACTCCTCAGGCTGTACTAGACACAATGTTGCCACCCCCCAGCAGAACCACAACACTCAGGATCCTCCAAATTAAAGCCTCTGTCGGAGTCCTGCACGCAACGCTTTCCTCTGTGGTCAGCCCCCTGCAGCCACTGATGTTTTTATAGCGACTTGACTGACACCCAGCCGACATAACAAAAACCACCAGTATTTCAACAGAGGGGGGTGTGATGGTGGGTTTGAGGATGTTGAGGAAAAAGCTGCCCCAAGCCCCTGAAAGACAACCAGGATGTTTCATTTGAAATCACTGCTGTGGTCAGTAATGAAGGCTGGTCGGTGTACATACTGATCATACAATTTGTTTGTTTACCACATCCACATATTTCTGTCGTACTCTTGATGGCATCACAGCCTCAGTTACTTTGCATTACACCAAGTTCTAATTTTCAGCATAAGCAAACAGTTAACAGTCAGAGTTAGTGACTCTGAGGCTTGCAGTGCATTGAGCCAGAGGCTAACAATACCATTATAACATGCTCACATTGACAAGGCTAACCTTGTCGTTCATTATATTAGTTGTGTCAAAATCTGCAGTTCCTCAAACGCCCACTTGAGGCTGGCTACAGAACGAGTTAGCTCCATAAGTCCCCATGTTCAAATGTCCAACTTCACAGCAGAAATAATCAAATGTCCAACTTCACAGCAGAAATAAACATGTTTACAGGTACAAAAATCAGTTTTGATCTCTATAGCTAATATCCCAGTTCATGACATGGCTGCTTTGTGTGCCATTAGATGTGGCTTGTTCGAGCACCCAGGCGTCATTCGGCCTTTAGGTCCACCCATGATCCACGTCACCTCCTGGCCCATTTTTGGACTAAGCAAGAGGCACGATGGCAGCCAGGCCGAGCTACCACACCTATGGGTGACGTCACATATATGACCCAACGGTTTGTGGACAACCATTTTGAAGCCTTACTACGCTATGGACGTGGTTTTGCGGAGTCAGAAATTGTTGTACTGCTTCTACCGCCTCCTGGCTAATCTAAACATGTGGATCATCATCATTTTTTTAGGGGCACTTATGGAGATTGGCTCACTTCTGCAGCCAGCCTCGAGTGGTCACTCGAGGAATTACAGTTTTTAGCACTTTGGCATTGGCTTTATTTCCCATCACCGGAGGTTGACCATGCTAGCTGCCATTTATACTAGTATTACTATACTTGTATTACAACAGCAGTCAACAGTACAACATTTTAGCATTGGCTTCACTTTTCAGTCCTTGAAGCTCTGTTCACTTGTACTGCCAAACCAAATTTTACAGAAATCCATCCAATAGCTGTTTTGACATTTCACTCAAAACCACAAATATCAACCTCATGGTGACATTAGATAAAAAGCCAGGGATCACAAGAGTCATCCATTCTCTGGGGATCTTGAATGATCTGTGTAAAATCTCACAGCGATCCAACTCACAATGAATAAAATGTTTCAGTTTTGACCAAAGCGGTCGACCATTCAACAAATAGTGCCGTTATGCCATGAGTCCAGCATTACTATAAACTATAAAGCACCAAAGGAGCACAACCCTTCACCGAAGCTGAACAATTCTCTGACTTTCATGCAAAAACATTTGAACTTCACTTTGAGTTTATGTGACCTTGCAAACAGTCTAGTTACAATAATGTTACAGTCACGGCTAAAAGATGATAATCATCTAATGGCAGAAATCCCAGATCCGGGATCAACACTAACATCTCGTCAGTTGTGGTTTGCCCAAAGCTGAGCTCCTCATGCCAGTTAACCCTTGATATCCATCCGGTCGAGCTCCACTTCCTCTGTACATTCTTACTTTCTTTTCTTTCTATCCACAAAACCACAACTGTCCATTTATCCAGGACTATGAATAAGCTAGAACCCCCTCCTCCTACTAGCAAGAGCAATTTGATTTCATGATGTGATGATTCATGTTACAATTGCAATATTGGGTAGTGTCCTAAAATTAAAACAGTTCCTTCAGATTTGTCACAAAAGACTTTAAATTTACTTAATTAAATCATCTCTGGTTAAGATTTGGGTAAAGGTTTTGAATATTTGTATCTTCACTCATCGACACTGACACTAAACACCATGAATTACAGCTTTGTTTTGATGAACCCTTCATGCTCAATCTTTTTTCCTCTTTCTCCAACTCTCATCATTTCTCTACACTATCTTCATTACCATCTGAAATATGTGCTTTGAAAGTAAGTCTGTGATGGGTTCAAAAAGGGCTTATTCCCTTGCCTGGCATTTCCTTTTTAGCCACACCGCTAACAATGCTTTAGGGATGGCAGTGTTGGTCAGTCCACCACTTTGGTCCAGAATGAAATAAGACAATAAGACAATAAGACAGTGATTTATGCTTCCAAGACGATAAATCCTGACTAAAGCCTGACTTTTCCCCTAGTACATGAGGAATTTTGGAAAAATGTTGACAACTAGACTCACCACTAACTTTTTGCCTATCTAGTGAAATATCTAAACCTAACCAACTACATTGGATTGGCATAAGGGACAGGTGTGTAGGATATAGTGGCATTTATCTGTGTAGCTACAGAGTGCAACCACCTCCACTTGCACAGCCATTTGAAGCACAAAGGAGAAACTACTACAAAATGTGTGAAAAGCATGAAGAGCCCTATCTAGAGCCATTGTTTGGTTTGTTCATTAAGGGGTAGTGTAGAAACATGTTCAAAAGGACCTGCAGTGAATGTAAGAAGGTTATTTTCAGATGTTGACATTCATGGTCCCGAGAGGATGAACCCTACTGATTTTGGTGATGTCCTGTCCTGTAATTATTTTCTGTTTATTTTCTGCTATGGTAATGACATAACATTTAGCCTCAGCTGTACATTCGGATTAGTGCTTAGATCACATTAGATCAGCATTTTAGCATTGACACGGATCATCCATGTAATCTGGATACCTGGTGCATGAAAACCACATATCGTAATTATGTTAGCATATTGATTTTAGCGTTAAGCTCAATTCATATTTACAATTCAAAGTTTTAAGACCACAAACAAGTCAACATTTTTAAAGGGTTTCGCTGCAGCAGAAAAGTTGCTTTATTCCCCAAATTCAATTCAACTTTTACAAGCAGGAAGATTAGTTATCAACAGCACCTAAAACCCTGAGACCTCCCTCAGTGTGTGTTACTGGCTGCTGCCCCCGCTCTCAGTGTGACAGCCGTTTCCCTCCCTGTGTGTGTCGAAGCCATTATCTCCCAGTGTGTTTGAAGAGAGCAGACTGGTGCTCTTCCCAAAGCCTCAGATGAAAGGTTTTGGCCTGAGGCCCCAAATACCAGCAACCCCTGTGAACTGCTGGGTGACTGTGGTGTTTTGAGGGGTGTAATTTCTACAAGGCAGCAGCATTCAGGCCCAGATAGGCAAGCAGAGCTTGGACCTGGAGTCCAGAGAGCCGACATTAAAGACAAGAAAGAGGATGACTGGGTTTGTTTATGTTTGTGCGGTTTGACTGAAGAGTCGAGCAAGTTGATCGTGTCAGTATGTGCAGTCACACACTGTCATCAGGCTCTTAGACAGGACAGCCAGTAACAAAAGGTGTGTGTGCGTGTGTGTTGTTGTGTGTGCGTGGTTTTGGTGTGACTGAAATGATTAGAGAGGAAGGCTTCAATAAAAGACCAACAGGAGAGTGAAGTGCAGGGCTCAGAGTGACAGCTTCCAGCTTGATTGAAAGTTTGAGGGTAAAATGAACTGTAATAACAAATGAAGACTACAATTTGCCATCACTGATGTGAATTTAGCACCGACTAAACATACAAAATGCCAAATAAGGGGTGTGTTTATGATCATAACCATAAAAAAAGTCTCTTATTACCCATGGAATCAACCGTTCGGAACTTTTATTTGAACAGAAATGACATAGTATTTTCACTGTTTTAGATGACATGCCTTGAGATGTTGTCTGTGTCTGCACATACCTGATCAGAAATAGCAGTTGTTTTCCAGGAGTAGATCCTTCCTGTGGTGCCTCCAGTTTCCTGCCTCTTTTGCCAGACGCCCTCGGTCCGTCCCTGGCCAGCTGTCATACCAAGGAAACCAAATACAGAGAAAGCCTGGCACGGGGCTGATGGAAGCACAGTCAGTCGGGTTAAATTCCTCATGTTTTCCAAGACAGTTCTAGGAGATATTATGCAATTTGCAAAGAAAATATGTCAATATTCACTTTAGCATTTTTGTGTTTAATGAGCCTGGTAATGTCTTGGTTTTGATAACAAACATGGGGTATAAAGAATAGAATAAAGAAAAAATGTACAAGAGAGGCAGAAGTGCCATGTTCTATAATGTTCTATAAACTAATTGCTGATGTAAAAATAGATATTATGTGTGCTTTCACATTTCTCTTAAGTATCATCTCCTTTTCCCTCAAGACCATTTTGACTTTTCCCCTATGGATAATTCAGTATTCAGTCAGGGTTGTAGTACTTGAGATTGGTGTCAGTAGTCTTGGAATCCACTGCATCTTTACTCGACCTTGTCTTGATGTTGGACAAAGAAGACTTTATTTATTACAGCAGCATGCAAATTCTGCTACTCAGTACTTAGACGGTTGAGACCACACCACCTAAAGACATTTGGAAAATGATATCTACATTAAGCTACCTAAGTAGGCTATAAACTGTCTGGTCTTGGTCTTGCTTTTGGTCTCAAACCCTCAAAGTCTTGGTCCTGCCTTGTCTTGATACACTGTCGTCTTACATATTAAAACATCTGATCCAGGAACATAACATTTCTGATTGTATTTATGGCTGTATCTATTACATATATAATTTAGTTAGTTACAATAAGTTACTCACTTTAATAATGTCCACCCAGTGCCTTTATATGAATGTTTATGCTAAACGTACAAGTGACACTTTTCAAGTGACAACTCAACAACACTCTTCACTGAGGTATGCCATCAAAAAGCTTCTGAAACAACAAGTAAGATGAACCTTGACTTTTTGCTCAAGCTGCCATTCAGGTGGTTGAGAATAAACAACTGAAAAACAGTTTTCTACAAGGATTATATCCTTCTTCCCTAGTTATGACAAAATAATAACTGGCACAAGATGAGAAACTAACCTTTAAAAACTAATTAGTGTTTAAGCAGGCAGTACGTAGGAACAAAACATTCACCCCTCCACTGAATACTAAGCTGGTAAGAATTGCCCTTCAAACTCTGCAGAGAAAGGACAATAGAAGGAAGACGAGGTGGGAGATTTGGAGGACAAGGAGGAGAAAGCTGTCATTAAGTCCTCAACACTTTAACTACTGGCAACTCCAGAGGGAAAAACAGCTGGTTGGTTGGAGAGGGTTGGTGGTCATTAGATGAGATCATCTGACAACTGTTGTCTTACATGATAATTAGCTGGGATTTACTAATAGTGCGCAAAAAGTGGCATAATCCGGTGGTATATCATACTACTAATATACAACACTGCTGCTGTGCTGAAGGGCTGCACAAACATCACAAAGAAGTCCCTCCATACTATAACCTTCACAATGTTACTGTATGAATGTATTTTTCTTCTGAACGTGTGGTTTGAATCTCACACAGAGGATTTCAGCACTTTTATGTGACCTTCACAGACTGTAATGAGACTGAAAAGGGGCGTCCTCGGGTGAAGATACCTTTGAAAGATTGTATAGTGGTCTAAAGAGAGATTAGGCCCCTGGGGTGTTTAAATGCTAAACAGGCAAAACGACCCTCAGTGCTTTTGCTCTTTTGATCTTCCACCTTTTTAAATGGAAATAGATCCGATTAACTCAGCAATATGATTAATGATATAGCCTAAAACCTAAATATTCCACCCAGTGATATACAAAACAGACAAAAAGAACAGACTATTGCTGTGTTATATAAACCATTTAAAGACAATTAGGTCTGATTTTTAACTCTTTATTTATTCTTCATTTTAAGATACAAAGGCCAGACATAAAGGAATCCTCTTAGAAACACATTACTGGAATAAAAAACAAAAAAACAAACAAACAACTTCAAATCCAGTATCAATTCTATGAGGTCAACAGTCAAGAAATTGACTCATATTACCAAAACATCAATGGCAATACATTTTTTTATCAATCATAGAAAACCTGAACATCGGGGAAACAAGATCTGAACTAGAATATTGTTGATAATCACCTAGAAAAAAAAAATATCACCAATAAATTCAAATCGGTTGAACTGAGTAACACTCGTCAATAAAATGCATGCAGACGTGGATAACAAGGGTGACTGCTTATGGAATCGTCTGCGACAATAATAAATATTGTACAGTGTTTGACACCAACGTCTATCCTCTCAGTGGCACTGCTATCCCCTCATGCATTTTTTAAGCATCTTGAATTAATATTCATTGTTTTCAAACTAACACAGTATAATATTGCACAAGCCCATAATTCATAATTCATGGGGTGGAGAAGGTTTAGAATACTGTGACGGGGGCAGCAGAAGCAGATGATATGGCGGGGTCGTGTCGCGCACCCGGTGGAACCGTAAAAATCAGTTTTAATTTGGTTTCTCTCTTACAGTCTTATCAGCGAGGCCTCAGCTTTCAACTGGAGGCGTAATGTTGGACCCTTAGATAGACCGTCTGCAGCAAGCATTAATCTACTAACATAGACAGATCAGTACAACAGTACTGTATATATGTGTGTTACCACTAAACATCCAAAAGGGATTTCCCCAGACTTTCAAAACTCAGTTTAATCTAACAAAGAAACTGAACTGTGAGTAGATTTTCTCACGCTCTTTTTTTTTTCTTTTTGTACTCCTACATGTAATAATGAATTATGTTTACTGTTTGTTCTTCAACGCATAATACTGTTTTTTTTTCTTTTTGGTTTTTGGATATTTCAAATGTCAAAACACAAACATCAAAGTGCCATAAAAAACAGTTAAACTGTGTCAACACAACTAGAAGCACAGCCGAGTGTGTGTGTGTGTGTGTGTGTGTGTTAGTAAGTGAAGTAGCATTTACTGTACATTAGGAGCAGATCTGCTTTGACCTGAGATAACATCCATCAGAAATTTTAAACTTGCAGCCTGTACACTATCGCTAATCACAATTATTGAATTTCTATTGATTTAATCGTCATTCCTTCAGAAATAATAAAAAAAAAAGATCTGAAGTGTGTCTGAGAATCAAGACAAGAAAAATCTCCACACACGCTTCTTTTCAGAATCATTACACTTCAAATGGCCTCTTAAAGTCAAGACTAATTAACTAAACGAACCATTTTTTTAAACTGAACATGAATTATAGCAGCCAATAACATGAATTCTGGATCTGGATCAAACTAATCTTTTTCTGAATGAATGATTCTTGTATGCGATGTCCCGTTTCTTTGGCCAAACATGTAACGACTATTATTCATTTCCTCAACAGCAATAAAGTGTCTCCTCTCTTTCACTCAACAATGATCTGGAACTCTTTTGTTTAGAACATCCTGTCTGTCAATGAGGGTGTCTCTTCTGGCTTTGAAGATAACATCTGTTGCTTCAGTGCACCATATGCAATATTTTTTTTAAAATAAACTCACAGAAAGAAAAAAAGAAAAAAACATGGGGTGTTGGCACAAGTTGAGTTAATGACTTCACACTGTTTTGGTCTGAAGCTTCCAAACAAGGCTGCGGCCTCAAACAGAAATAGAAGAAGCTCGTACACACGTTCAGTAAAAATGAGGATTTGCGTGAATGGTTGGAAGTTGGTTCGTCTGTTATTGGCTGCTACACGTACATATTTTACTAGAGTAAATAGTGTGTTTACACCTTGGGTGTTAACCAGCTTAAACAAATGTACTGTAGGAAACATGAACTGAGGACAAACCACTGCAGAGAAATACCAGGAATACTGAAGAACACACCTGTGACAATTTGACTCTCTTATTTTTGTTCAACAAAGACGAGAAAAAAAAATGGCAAATTTGCTTTTGAACTCTGGTGTTTTCCCATTAAAGAGCAACAAGCATGTTTTTTTTAAATCCACATTTAAAGTCAAAGCTTACTTTCCAATATATGAATCAGATTTTCTTATGCTCAGATTCACCTTGTGGTAAAAAAAAAAAAGTGTCAATACATCTGAAGAGAATACATATTCTGTGTGTCTGTGTGAACTGTTCGGTTATAGGACGTGTGCAAGCCATTAAGTGGAGCTTATGTACATCACCAGCCGTGGGTCATGGAGGTTCAATGTTCCAGGTAGAACTGATCTAGGATCAGAGTCTAGGCAGCACCAACTGATACAGCAGCAGTCCCGTTACCCCTGACCTCTGACACAGGGATGCCACGGTTACCACCTTTGATTTAGCCGGTAGGTGGGATAAAAATCTGACTCCATCCCTGATCAGTAACAAAGGAGATATGGATTTATTTCCTGAAATTATCACAGATTTGGTTCAGGTGGAAAAGACGAGTGATCACTTCAGGAAACGAACAAAGAGGGGACACTGGGAGCTGAACTCAATCAGGACCCTGGTAACAGTGGTTAAGGGTAACATATCCCACCTCCAACCAGCCAGGGTTGGGGTGGTGGTGTGCTACTCTGGTGTTTGCTGCCCCCTAGGGCTGAGAGCAAGGCAGTACAGGTGTGGCTCAGGAGGGACAAGGGCAGGAGGGTAAAGGGAGGGGGGAAAGGGGGGGTGGAGGAGGTAGAGAAAGGAGGAAGATGAGGAGGAGTGGGGTAGGCAGGTCCAGGGTGGTGCTACTCGTCACAGCCAAGAAGCTCGATTCGCAGGGTGATGCGATCGTGCCACTCCCACGGCAGGATGCGAACGTAGCGGCCGTAGAACGGGGGATCAAAGATGTTGTTTTTGTGAACGTTGTTGTCGCTGTTGCCTGGAAAGATCTGGACAGAGAACAGCAGCCTGTCAACGCAACACAGATCAGCCACTGGTAGTTTTAACAATTAAAATATTGGTGTCGTTTGGAGTTTAAGCCAGTTGTCTTCAGTCAACAGCTTCTTTCATTTTCCTACATTATTAAGTCATACAACATGTATGATTATTTTTGATGATGATTAAAAACAACAAATACAGACAGGTATACAGAAAGACAAACAACCAAAGCCATGTATATTTGTGGATTTCTTTTCTATTATAAGAATAACAAGAATGTTACAATTAGCATATGTATGTGAAAACAACAAACAATAAAGACAATTAGTAAAACAAATACAAACACTATCCATGAAGGACTAAATTAAAATCATAAACTGAACTTCGAATGTTTCATCGATTAAGTCAGTGGAAACTGTCGATGTAAGTTTAATGACTTCATTTGGCCGTACTCTGGTGCACATCTGGCAGGTGAACAGATTTTTGGAAACATGCAAACAGAAAGCTAATTAAACCCAGCGTCAACATAATTGTTTCCAGGTATGTAGACGAGTAAGTCAGATACGAGCTTGAGCTTTTTATGGTTTCATTTAAGAAAAAAACTTTTTCCATAAAATCCACCAAGACATTAATGTTATTGTTCCAGCTTTTCTAGCATGTGGCACAGGGTCAACCGTATGTCACTGTAGGGATAGTGTCAAATCTTAGATTATTAAGAGGACACTGACTTCTCTCCTTGAGATACTGAACAGCTGTATGTTTGTGTAAAGCAGCATTCTGGTCATTGCTATGGCAACCAAGGTCAGAGGATAAGGCTGCCTCACTCCCTCAAAACTACAGATAGGTGCATAACATAGAAGCCTCTCAGAGTCAGATAAGAATGTTGAGCCACTGAGGGTCAACATGTTTCCTTCTTTGCAGAATAATGAACATTTATGGACAGACAATAGTTGTGTCTCTGTCTTGAGGGCATATAGACGAGCCAGAGAGGACAGCGTCTTCAGAATTGTAACGGCATCATGTGACGACAAGCGTATTAATAAATCCTACATTCTCTTTGTTGAAGTTTCAATAAACCTTTCAGCGTGATGCAGCTGAAGCGTGTTCCAGGTCTGAACTGACCTTGTCTGTCTTTGTGGTCTCGTCCTTCACGATTGTCCAGGACTTTCCGTCATCACTGTGAGCCACTTTGAAGGCTGTGACAAACTGGATGTTGCCAAAGTCTTTGGCCCCCTGTGTAATGATTCCTGTGATCTTTTTAGGAGAGTGCAGGTCCACCTGAGGATACAGACACAGCTTCGCTTTACGAACCCAGCAAATCGCAAACTAAAAAACAACAACGTTCAGGTCTGTCACATCTTACCTGCAACCACTCAGATCGGTTGTTGGTGGCGGCAGTCCAGGCGTTGGTCTTGCCCTGTTTGTCCAGTCGGGCATAGTGGGGGTGCCAGGTGAAGGCCTCAATGCCCCAGGTGCGGAAGGTGCTGGAGGCCGTGATCTGGTTGTTAGATACCAACCTGGACTTCAAACCCATTGGCTCTGAACAACCTGAAGTGTTTGAACACACTGTGGAGGTGAGACCAGGCAGAGAGACAGAGGAAGAGACAGAATGGAAAGAGAGGGGAAGAAAGTATGACAGACAGAGGACAGACATGAAGCGGCCAAGGCCAGCCAGTGATGAGTGAAGCAGCAGCCACCCAGAGATGATGAAGGACCAGAGCAGTAGATGCAATGAACAGAGATATGGGTCGCTTTGAGCTTAGATGAACTCGTGGAGTCCAGTACTGCCTTCAACTATTTGTGCTGTGCTTATCTGTGCTTCAAGTTGATCACACCCACATTATTAAGGACGAGTGATCCTCTGCAAGTATTCTCTATTTCCTGTATCACTTCACATGTTTGGTGTTAGCAAAACAAATCTAAAGTAGAAACAAACTTGTAAGGCTGTGAGAAACTTTTTAATGAGTGTGGGTTAGTGAAGCAGCTGGGCATGCAGGTCAGATGAACAGCAGATCAAAGATGCATGAAACAAAATGTTAGAATTTCAGCTGTACTGTCCAACATCATGGAGCTGCTCATGCGATAGCCTTTCTCGTTTGCATAACATTGTTTTGCACTTCAGTTGATTCACAAGCTGTCTTACAGGTTCATCATGAGTATTCATCATCAGTACTTTTAAAGTGTGCAACTCATGCATGCTGGCTGTGATTTCAGACTGACAGATGACCCCAACATGCTACAGATATAGCAATTTTGGAAACATGCACAAACTGGGAAGCATAGAACAGCACAGAACAGATACTGAGATCCGATAGATCAAGAGAGATTGAAGATGCAACAGTGTAATGAGGCCGGAGAGTTCTGAAGAACCACACTGGCTTTACATAAAAACAACAGCAACATGAACAGACATTGGTTGAAATACAGAAAACTTAAAAGAAGTAATTATTACATTTTCCTGCTGGGGTGACACATTTTTAAATGATGACTATGACCAAATGCTCTCACTCTCAATCTCTGAATCATTAGCATCTAAAGTGCAGTATGCCTGCCAGTATTACTACAGTAAAGTATGGTTCTGATCTGTGTGGACACATCTGTGTTCAAAGTTACTAAGTATTTCAGTCCTCTGGGTAACATCCTTTGAAATATGATCATCACAAGTCCAGAAGTCTGAAAACAATTAGATGACACATAGAAGCCAAAGACAATTGGATGACAAATGTCCCACCTGGAGTTTGAACGACTTAAGATGTGAAAAGTTGCTTTCAGTCACTAACGTGTGTGTATTGTTCTATGTCTTCTGTGTGAGTTTACCGTTGAGCTCACAGCCCACCAGCTCCATGCGCAGGGTGCAGGCCTTGCGACACACCACAGGGATGATGCGGATGTACTGGGCGATGATCGGGGGGTCAAACAGGTTGGTCTTGGTGCCATCGTTGTCCACGTTTCCAACAAATACCTACAAAGAAAGGAGTTAACAAACTGTGTCAACTGTACTGTTAATCAGTTATTTTTTGTCACTGATGAATGATTACAATAATTGCTATTAAGTGGCAGTTTTTAACATGATGCATGTATTCTAAAACATGGTGTAGGCACTCACTCCTCTCTGCAAGCAAATTTAAACTCAAATAAAATAAATATCATACAAATATAAATATAACATTTGTCTCTGTTTCATAGCTGCTGTTGACAAGTGTCACAGTAGAATTGTGCATGTTGTGAGTCTTGTATGATTTGGTCTCTGCTCCCTCTAGCGGTCATTTGTCTTTTAGCATCACACTAATGTGTTCTGCGTATTGGGGTTGATGAATCTGTTAGAAATCAGTTTGAAACAGATTTTAGTGAACTCATTTTTGCTGAACTGTGTTGTGTGTCCTTACACGGTCCTTCCTCTCTCCCTCAGTTCTGTACATGGTGTATGTCTTGCCATCCAGGCTGGAGGCCACCTTGAAGGCCTTGATGAACTCGGCTGTTCCTATGCGACTGGCACCCTGCGTCACGATACCTGTGAAGCGCATCTTCCTTTGCATGTTGATCTGAAATTATGGACAGAGAGCAGACAGTTCAATTTAGTTAAACTAAAGCATTGAATGACATCAAGTGAAGGTGAGCAATGTGGGGATGGTGAGTTTTTAAAATAACAAACAGGTGTTGAACAAGAGAAATGTATGATTAAATGGTAGGAAATGTAAAACAACTGTTTCTAGACTAAATATACACCCAAAGAATTCCATCTCTGCAGTTATCTGTCTACTTGTCAATCTACATATCTCTTGTACTGTGTCCCTGACCTCACCTCTATCCATGGGTTCTTGTCGTGTGCAGCAGCGCTCCAGGCATTAACCAGTCCCTTGTTGTGAAGGCGGACGAGCTCAGGTCCCCAGCGCTGCAAGCCCAGCATGCTGTAACGGACTGATGAGGCTGTAATCTGGGACTCAGCGATGCCGCCTCCCTCCAGGCCGAGCAGAGAAATACAGCCTGTAGAGGAAACGTGGGGGGCAGATTCTGACGTCAGTGTGAGATTTCCCACTGTGGCCCAAATGCAAATT
Organism: Larimichthys crocea; assembly: GCF_000972845.2. NCBI lineage: Eukaryota > Metazoa > Chordata > Actinopteri > Sciaenidae > Larimichthys > Larimichthys crocea. Next base: position 13,028,761 of record NC_040024.1, read on the forward strand.
TGGCATATAACAACCTTTCAGAAACCTGATTAAAGATTAACGTAGCCAAGTACTCACACCTTCGTTATTAATTTTTACACTATGGCTGTAAAGAAAAATTGTACATGCACTATGAGAAGACTCATAACACAGAGAACTGTGTGAGTATACATTCAGACACTCAGGAGGTATGCAGAGTGTAATCAGCCCTAAGCTTGCCTGTGCTATACTTTGACTAAACTGTGTAAACCATGAAGTCATTAAGGATGCAGAGCGTTGAATCAGCCTAACTGAATAAAGTATTGATTCCTTATTTGGCTGGCTCTCTTTATGCTGCCTACTGATCATTCTAAAATGCAGGAGCTTGGCTGCCTTCCCAATCCTATTATCATTAATGTCGTCCTTCAATTCTACTTCTTTCAATTAATATATTTCTGTAACAGAGCCAGTAGTACACCATTACACATGGATTCAGTGTGCCTGTTTGTGTGCACTTTGGTTACTCAAAAGTTTTTTGTTTTTTTTAAACAAAATCACAATTCATACTCAGTAGAATTTGTTTTACTAAATAAATATGAGTTGTTTTCTTTAGATGAACGTATTGAGACTAATTGAGTCATTTGATGAATTCTCGAGTGTTGTCACACTTACGCAGTTGGCAATGTTTGCCCACATAAGGGGAGGGACAGTGACATTTGAAGTCTCCATCCAGGTCTCTGCAGGTGCCTCCATTCTCGCATGGCTGGCCAGCGCAGTCATTCACATCTACACAGAGATAAAACACGCTGTCACTTCCTATAGCCAAACATAAACAGCTTACTGGTCAACTGTTATCAGCCAGTCTGAAAGCAGGTCACAGTTAGTGCCAGTGAAGATCACATGTCATGCTTAAGAGAAGTGCTTTGATATTTCAATATCAAACCCTCGATACTTCACCCGCTTCATACGGAGGTTAGTTGAAGCCATGCTGACATCACTGGAGGTGTAGTAAAGACGGTAAATGTAGCGTTCAAGATATCTGGTATCAAAGAGCCAGCTGCACCAGGAGCATACGTGGTCAGGATGTAGAGAGTATACAAAGGACTTCATGTGTTTAGCTGGTGAGTGTGAAGATGTTATATGCTGCTTTTAAAGAAGAGTAGAGTATTGTTAAGTCTGTCCAGTGCATGTTTAAGTCCCTTGTAATTCTTTGTATTGCCTCTTGATGGCGCCCTGACCAACACCATCTGTCCAGCTCAAAGTCTGTCAGATGAGTTGAGTGGAGGAAAACGAATGAGCAGAATCAAACGGGAATCATCTCAAACCCACAGGAGCTGTGTGTGACTAAGCCAGCTTTGAAGGCTGCAAACTAAAAGGTGGATTTTTTAGTGACTCTCTGGACCTTTAATCTTCAGTGGTTGTTATTATGGAAGGAAACGCACGCAAAACAACCCAGGCACACCGATGTTATGTTTCTATCCAACAGGCACACACATGGCAGCATCTCCCTGCCCACATGCTCTCTCCATAAATAGCTCCGTGTCCAAACATTCATTTTCACACAGTCACAGGAGGAATACAGTCATTTTGAAATCCACAAACTCTGGATAACGAGGTCCACAGTCATGACACTTCTGGCTCTGAGAGCTTACACAGAATAGCACTAAACTTCCTAGAAACAGAAATCAATAAATTAATAAGTAAATTTAATAACGAGTTCATTTAGTCTTGGAACAAGTCAATAGGTAGAAGTTACTTCTGTCTGTATCTAGATATGCTGATTAATTTATAATATCAGGGGATCTTTGGGTTTCAAGAATTTATAAAAGGATGTATGAAGGCTACATAAAATATAAAACTTTTAAGTACTTTAAATTAAGATACAGAGTAATTAACTGACAAACAAACACCATTACACACTATAGTTAAGGCAGATTGTGTTGAATGGCAGAAGGCAGACTGTATTATACCAATGTGGTTAGGTCACTTGTCTTTTAAATGTGATTTCTTTGAGTTTCATTAAAATCAGAGAGCTATTTCATGAAGATGTGTGAAAAGGTTTATCATTCGCTACTGGATGCACAAATATAAGAACTGTACTATGTAGTATTTGAGTAGGCTTCTACTTCAGACTTTAAGACACTGACTGGACAAAATGTTGATTTGCTCCATGATGTCAGGATCCTAACAACCTATCATGTTCCTCACCTTGTGGCATACAGACCTAGATCTCACTTTCATGTCAGACAAAACAACCCAGAGACCTAAATCAGTAAGTGATGGCTGATGGAAACTCCGGGCCTGATGTACGTCAGCTGGTGGTTTTCTCTCCAGTAAGAGGATTGTGTACCAGGAGGAGCATACAGCCAGGTCTGCTCCAGAGTCTAATCCATTTATGTGACAACCAGACAGGGGTCAGCTGAGAGAGGAGTCTGTGGAGCTCAAAAGTATCCCTGAGACAGGTAGATGAACAGGTGGATGCGCTATGACTGCAAAGGCCTGTAGGTTTGTTTATTAACAGGGCTGCACGTGCCTCATCTTCTCATGTTGCTTTGGTTCATTGTAACCATGAGCTGACTTATGGAGATGCTTCAGCTGGAAAACTGAAGCCAAAACTGACATCTAATCAGATGTTACATATTTATCAGTATCTGCTGTCAGCACACTGTTTGTACATACTGTACATATAGAGCACCGCACCATGGCCTGTATCCAACAAACCCTGTAGCTACGGGAAACAGCACACTACCACAATATTTAGAGCGTCAATATCTGCCCCAGCATGAAGCGGAAACCAATACAAATCTCATGCGCCCTGTTTGAAACCTGACCCTAATCGATGCAAAGCCACGGTCGGTTGGCAGTGCATGTGGTGATCAGCAAAACTATCGATGTCCAGGAAGTGTGCTGCAGCCAGCAGGTTTTGGACCATTAAAAAAAACGTGCGAGCCTGAGTCTGACCGCCGGAGATTCTGCTTTTACATTGCTGTGCGAGAAGAGTAGATGGTGTTATCCGTTCTCTGTACCTCACAGTGTGAGGCCTCAGCCCACAAGGTACTCAAACTGAGTTCTGAAATTAAACCATCTGTGATGTTTAACCACTTCCTTCTGAAGTAAAAAAGCAGTAACTGTGTGAGGAGTGAAACAAGTTATTCTTTATGCCCACAAATATATTGTCCATTGCTGTATTAAAGTACTAAACCTCTGGTATAATGGTTATTAATATAAACCTTCCATCTCTTATATCTTACATCCATCTCTTACAACATTTGCTGCAGGGAAGAAAAGTTAGTCTTTTCTTCAACCAAAAACAACATGAAATAAGAAAATTATATATTTTTAATCACCACTCTCACTGTTGCCATGGTAAAGCAACCAAGTGGGGTGCTCTAAAGGCATAGTGGTCACCGGATAAAACCACAATGGTATTAAATAAAAAAAAGGCTGAAAGGCTTCCAGATGTGTAATTTGCTATATACTGTGTGGACTGGCTGCATTACACCAGGGAGCGCCAGCAGCACCCAGAATAGCTTTGAATCAGATCTGTGCCAGGGTGCTACTCTCTGCTGGAGGGATGCGGAGCTCCAAAATGAAACTTCTGATGTCATAAAGTTTATTTACAGAGCATATTATTTAGAGCTGTGTTTCTAAGCACCCTCTTGAAATATATCAAGGCATGCCGGTATCAGGTCCTGCGCTTAAAATTGCAATGGCTGCAGCATTTTGAATATCTATATTATTGCATTTCTGCAGCTTTGTGTGCACATTTAATATTACTGTGAGATCAGCTCACCTCATTTGCTACAGTAAGTATAGATCCCTCATATCCTGTTTTTGTCTTTAGAAGTTCAAGAACAGCTTAGTCAGGGAAATCAAAACTGACCTCAAACTGACAAAAAAAGTGACTCTTGAAAGTTCTAAACTATGGACTTCCCCCTGCTGAACATCTACTCACCCTCTATTCAACTCAACGTTATGGTCACAGATTTACACAAATGTGGTTGTTGTAGTTTCTGAAGGATCTCCAGCAGGGCGCTCAACCCCCCACTTCTTAGTGGTCAACAGAGTTACAGATATAAATGTACAGAACTTAAAAACAGATCTTAAATGTTTGTAATAGTTTTTGTTAGTTTAGTAGTCCTACAATGAGCATGTCTGGATACATGAGTTACTGTAAATCTTTGCTTTCTACAGTGAGATTCATTCTGATTTAAAGCAACTTGACATTGAGGCTCCATAATTAGCAGTTTCCACAGTTTAAACTGTGGTTCTATCATGTCAGCTGTATTGATTTCATATTTATGAGAGCCCTGTGGTTTTCTAAAGCCCTCATAAGTCTGTTACTGGTTCAGTTTTCACCAGCCAAAACACGCAACAGCTGCTTCGGTTACTTCAGATCATGCTGTGAGCCCAGGTAAGTAGCTTTCAAGATCTCTAACAGGACAATCTAGCCTGTTTAGTGCAGACAGTAGTAAACCAGGAAATGCATGCCAGGCTTAGTCAGATCAATGACAACACACACACACACACACACACACACACATATATTATACGTACACGCACAGCCAGTACTCTACAGGGGGCATGGAGCCCAGTCTGCCCACATTACCACATCCTGGGAGGAGCTGAAAACTCTCCCAAAACATCTGAAAAAGCAGCACACGCATACACACCCCCTTCAGGGACTTCCAAGAAGCAAATAACTGCCTTGATCTGTTATGAAAATCTGGGATTTAGAGGCCATAAGCAAGAAAAACTCGTTCTTCCCTCAGTGTTTCCATCCATCTGCCACCACCAGAGTGAAGTGAACAGCTATTCATGTCTCCCCCCACCCCCACCCATACCCACACACACACACACACACACCTACACAAACCATAAAGGCTTTTAGGCCGATTTGACAGGACAGTCAGAAGTGCTGCAGTCAGACCTGAGTGGAGAGTGTGACATTGTCAGGAGGGCAGACTTAATTCACTGTTCAGCCTCCACGTTCACTTTTCCGCCTGGCAACAGCAGCGCTGACGTTGCGAGCGCTCAGCGTGGACCGCCACTTTCTGTTGGCCAGGCTGGTACGAGGGATGAACCATGTGTGTATGTGTATGCTAAACAGTCTTTATATGAGATCATCAGCTGTGTGTGGTTGTTCATGTGGGATGAGCAGCGCACACGTGATGTTGTTTTTTTTCCAGTAGAGATTTCCTTGCTCTCTTGATCTGTTTCTCAAAGGAATTTTAGTCCTTGAAGAAGAAATTTATTCAGTAGTGAAACCAACTACATATGAATAAAAAAAACCTTTTGTCCTCTGCTTTTAATTTCTTTCCTATAACTGACTGTAGGCCTCCGAGGAGAGGATGCTTCTATTTTCTACCCTCTATTCTAGTCCACCTTTCACTTCTTTACTGTTGCGTTTTTCTATTTATACTTTTCTAGTTGCAGTAGTATGTGTGAGAACAAAATATTTGTCTCCATCTGGCTCCAGTTTGCCAACACCAACTTATTAGACTCTGTGTTTGGCTGTTTTCTGATCCAAAAACACTTCATTCACCTCCTCACAGGCTCATATACAGCCCAACAATTCAGCAGTCAGGGACTGTGGTGACAATTCCCAACTTTTTAATCAATTTCTACACAAAAATGTCTGTCTCAATTTGCATTTCCATGTGTGAAGTGAGTGTAAGGAAGCTAGTTAAATGTTTAACTACACAACACCTCCCTGGGCTCACCACAGTCGCTGGTTTTCTATAGCCCGTCTTCTCTCTTTCACACAAACCATAGGAGCTGGCCACACACACATATGACTGTTTGCCCTAGCTAACGCTGTTTGCCCCGTGACCCTGTGTCCTCAACACACACACACACACACACACACACACACACACACACACACACACACACACACACAAATTAGAGAGCACTTAAGCTGTCACAACACAGTCATCAGTAGCTGTGAAAGGAGGGGTACCACCCTGACCCAGTATTCTTCATAAACCAGCGTGGTCGAATAAATTCTCCTTATTGTGATACTTGAGGGATTATCTAATTAGTGTAAATGCATTCTCTGCAGAGGGCTCTTATTCCGACAGCTAAGCTAAAAGTACCTGCCAAAAGACTTGAATGTATGGATTTTGATGAGCTGTGATTTGTGGCTCTTGGGGGTAAAAGAAAATGCAAACACTAGGCTGCATTTGTTTTTGGAGTCAAATGAGAAGCATAAATACACAGGGGAATTCTCGATTATTTTCATCTAGACACCGACTTGTAAACAACTTAACTATCTCAGAAGCCATATGTATAGTTTCACTGAGGTTTGAGGCTTGAGGGAGTTGCACAACAAAATATTTTAGTAGGTCTCCTGTCAGGGTGGGTGAACACATCTAAAGATGAGATGATCTAACTGCCAGCTCTGCTGTTAGCCTTGACTCAGAAACAATGAGATATAGTGCTGAACTCAGCGGCTCCCTGTCTGTGAGAGTGTGTATGTAAGTGCATGCTGTATGTGTGTTGTTGTTGAATTCCTCAGCCTCCGCATGCAGCCAAGAGAACAGATAGCACCTGGATTCAAGAAACCATAGGCACAAAACACAAACACAGAGATATCTTTCTTTCCTCGAGTCCCCATTCCACCTTTACCTTTTGGTGAACTTAAATCAGCCCCTCGGACACCTAGGATAAAAAGGCATACATGATCAAACACAAAATACAGACAGCCTTTTCCTAAAAGTCCCCTTTCTGCTAAATTACTTCTTTGTGCAAACTTGGCCACTTGTTTTTCTGCCACCTTCTCGCTCAAACAGTAGCCATCTGTCTCTTGTGTGCAGGGCTGGAGGCAGTTGGAGGAGCGCAGCGCGGCACATGTTCCCAGCGTTGCCTCCCTCTTTTAAACTGACCCCGACTGAACCAACCTGGTCTGAGTGACGTGTGAATGAAACTCCCATGGGGACGACAGCTGTTTGTCTGGTGGTCAGCACTCGCAGCAGCTGCCTGCTTGTCAGTGTGTCAGGGTAGGCAGATAAACAGGGACCTCATTAGAGTTGCCAATTAGTTGTATGGGAATGTATATCTACGGTCACGGTCGGCAAAAGATGGAGACTGAGACTTTGGTATGCTGCTGTAGCTGATTACACTTTTTATATAAATAAAATAGCCCATAGAAATGTTTTGTTGGTGTAACTGATCTTGATATTTTGCAGTGCTATTATGCGATTCCAATACTCCTTCATAGCCTTTTCATGTATTTATTACAGTGCATTGGCACAGTATGACCTAGAAAAAGGCCTTACCAAAACACAAATGTACTAGAAAAAATTTAAAAAGGCTATAAGAATAACTTTCCATGGATCATTAACATCCAAATATGCCGGAGTGGAACTGATTTTGAATTGCAGCAGAACTAGACTACACAAGACTAGGCACAGACTTACTGTTTTGGCAGTGGACTCCATCGAAGCCTGGCTGGCACTTGCAGACGTACTCGTTGAAGACATCGCCTCGACGGGAATGACCGGTCAACTCGCAGGTGGCATCATTCTTGCACGGGTTTGGGTTACAAGGCCCTTTTGGACAGGAAGAATGCCACATAGAAGGAGAGACAAGTGTAACCGTGTTGTAGTAGTAATGAGTAGTATTAATAGTTAAACTAGTAATTATAGCAGTTTTTTCAGGGAATGGGTTGGTGCATGTAAAGATTCATTAATTCATTTTGTATTATTTAGCTTTCCTTGTATAACCAGCAAAAAAACAGATTTATTTCAGTCTCAGAGATGTGCCTTACCAGTCTCTGTCTCATTGCAGGTTTCTCCAGAGAAGCCATCAGGGCAGATACAGATGAATGGAGTCCCTGCCCCAGTCACACAGGTTCCACCATTATTGCAAACATTCTCCTTACAATACTCACCTGGAGAGAGAGGGAGAGAGGGAGAGTGACAAAGTTACTACCACAGTACAGTACACAACATAACATTCAGAAAAAACAGATTCTTTTAGTCCAGCTCTTACGTGAGCAGATGACTGGGGTTTAGGAGCTTTACATCAAGGCAAAATTTTACAAGATTTCTTTTTATTGTGATTCTTGCTGCTTTCTTTCAAATGTGTAGTGTGGCAAACTAAAAACCAGAGAAGGGAAATGGTGTAAAAGAGGAGAATATTATAACACTGGCTGTGAATCTGGTTTGATCCAGCTGTGGTTTGTACTCTTCATTTCACACTGAGAAACGCCTGACAGCTCAGCGCTTCCTGTCAAACATCTGATATTTCCATGCCCATATTTCAGAACAGGAAGAGGACGATCAGATACTGCAGCAGTTGTGTCTTGGGAGTAGTTTTGGCATCGTGCATGTTTATATTGCATTTAGTCCATTTTTGTTCCTTATGCAGTTTTTAACATTAAAACCAGTGAATATATATACAACTGGAAGAAAAAGTATTTATGGTCTTGAGTGTATCAGCTGAACTTGTGCTTTGTCTCATTATTAAATTTCCACTCAATTCCCTCTTTGTGCCACTGAATAAAAAATAAACAGCTTGCTGCGTGTCAGATGTGACGGTCTGAACAGCTGAGTAAGCCATCACTACAGTGTAAACACAACACAAACACTGGATGCTTCCACCAGCATCACTGTTGCCTGGCCTGAACCTGGCAATCTGGCAGCACTCTGGGAATGACGGAAATCGTGGCAGCTCGCAGAGGGAGAAGGAAAAAAAAAAAAAAAAAAAAAAAAAAAAAACGGAATCAAAAGGCGTGTAGTGGTTTTCAAAAAGCAAGAAGTCTGGATGAGCTATGATTTACAGTCAGAGAGAGTTTTATTCTAAAAAAGGAGATTCTGCCCTTCGGGAACTATGACCACGCGCTTACAAAATAATGGAACAACAATGGAAACTAAGTATGACACATGATTAAGGTCAACTTGTTCCTGACAAAATGACAGAATTGGAGCATTTACATTCAACATATTGAACAATGAAGCAGTAATTGCATTTTTCTCAGTATAGACACAGCACACAGCACTTCGGAAGTCAATGTCTCCATTATATCCCGTTTTGGAATATGGAGGAAGTAAATAATCAGGAGGCTTTTAACACCCCTGAAGACAGGGAGGACATTTCCAAGTTAAGACTTATCATTTGGATAATTGTTTGGGAAACTGAGGTTGGACCCCAAGTGTGAAATTGGTGGTTTTGTTACCACAATGTCTGAAAAACCAGGGTCAGAGATCTTTTTGAGCCTGTGAGGCAGCGCTTTAGTGGGGTACCTCTTCCCACCTCAAACAAAGTACATTCATGGGAGTAGATAAATATTTTTTTAGACTTCTATAGTAAAGCAAAGTGGCATTTTAGTCCTGCTGAGGGTATAATTCACAGTGGCCACAAGGCCACTGTTGAAAATGGTATTCTGAAGAGACATCCTGTGTATTGCTGTGTCCTGTCCATACTACACATATGTTTTCTTGTTTTTCTAGAGAGCCACACGAGAGGACAAACTCTGGCCAACAGAACAGTCTTCAGTGACAAAGGATTAAAAAAATAAATACTATATAATATATAAGTTTGTAGGTATCAGAAAGAAAGAAAGAAAGAAAGAAAGAGATCCACTTGCCAACATCCTGTTTGTCTGTTTATCCACTGAACTGCACTTCCCATAGATTATCCAGCTTTACCAGTGCTGTATCCAGTGTCATGGCCTTCCAAGTGCTTTCACAACTCATGGGAGTGTTAGTCAACAGGCTGGGCTGGCACCGCCAACACATTCTTATCCAAATGTTACTGCCTGTTTATTCTCGGGAAGGGAGACAACTTCCCTTCCTACGTTGGCAGACAGCTTCCTTCAGGAAACCCTCTCAGTGATAAACAACAACAGTGAATAAATGACCCTCCAAGAATATTTTAAAATGGAACAATCTGACTTATGAACTTGAAATAATAGATCAAGATAAGAGAGACAACCAGCTTTATTTTACATCTTCTAGAAACACTGTGTGGTCTGAGGAAATTAAATGTATGATGTATTAGTCAAAGTGGTCAGCCAAGAGACAGTGGTCAAACCACCAGAGCCTCCTCGAAAATCCCCCAAGTCATGCCGCTGTCTGTAAAAACCACGTCTGTAGAGTATAAATTACACAGGAATGAAGAAAAGAGTGGCTTTTTCTCCCCATTCACAACTATATACAGTATATGTGAAATACGATACAACTTTGAATTCAGCCAGTGAATGAAAATATGCAGATGTGTTATGTGGTTTCCACTGCACATAAACTGTCAGCTCCACTGCTGTTTCAGAGGGAACCAGAGACTTCTCCACTATCTTTAGTTTACAGTTTCAGATAAGTGTGAGTTTATACAACGAGAAATCTGTGGACATAGTTTCAGTTTAGTTTACCGTAAAACGCCTAATGAAAAGACTCCAAAACAAGTTCATTATTCAAGTTCAAACAAGTTATGAGATGTTTGTCTTTCTGTTTCTGCCTCACTACAGTGCAGGGGAATGACACTATTGTCATTTTTCAATGCAATGAAAACCACAACTGTGACATCTCTTCCCAGAACCAACGTTTCAGTTTTTAATGGAACTTGTCAAGACATGTTCCCCATGAAAACTGTTGGGAACAGAAACAGAAAGAGGGCTGTCCAATTTTTCAAATGACAAAAATCCCATAACCTCCATTGTGTTTTGGTGGCAACGGAAATCTGAGAGATGACCTGGACAAAGACAACCCAAACTATCTGCATGAACAGACACCAGTAGATCCAAGTCAGGAATGCTTTATTGTTATTTGGGTAAACTGATCCTTCAAGCTGCAGCAGCCTTGATAAGAAGCGTCATCAGTTATCCAAAAATATTTTGATATAATAGTTTGAGGTCTCACTGGCCTTGATGATAACCCTCTTAAGGCTGCGTGTTGCTGCTTAAGTAGTAACATTTCATTACAAGAACCACAATGAAAACAAGCCTGAGCCTGTTAATGTTGTTGTTCTTCAATTCCAAAAACAATATAATCAGTTGGTTTCATTATGTAAAACTGTTATGTAATTTATTCTCTCTTATAAAGTATGATAACTATTAGAGAAAGCTATGCGTCATCTGAGGGTGCAGCCACAAACATTTAATAATGCAGTAAAAAACACATTTAATATTTTCTGTCAAAGTGCTAAAGTACACAACGCGGTGCCCAACTTTGTCCTCGCCAAGAGACAGATTAGGAAGGTATGTGAAGTTATGTTTGGCAGGACAAGCCATTTCCACCGGGCATTGTGCTTTTCTCACTCCTTATGAGTCATGGTCTGTGCCTTTCCCGTGATGCCGGAGCACAAGAATGAGTTTCAAATACCAGACCAAAAACGCAGAGCAGTTAGAGCCACAATCACAGAGATTCAGCCCCCCATGAGCCCCATCCTGCAAAAGCTTGACCCTCGGATATAAAGGACACAGCTGGGGTTGGGCATCATGTCAGTGCATGTAGCAATATTTTTCAGTTATCACACTCTTTGTATTATTGTGGTCTGATGAAAGCAACTGCCAGATGTGCCTACAGCGCTCATAAAGCAAGCTTATGCTGACCTAAATGTGGTCAGTACAGGTGGCTGGGTTTGGCATGAATAACTCTATGGCAAGTCTTGTGGTTACTTCCTGAAAACAAATAAGTGGCTGCACAACACATGGCACACATGTTTTGGAGCTTCACCGAAGGAGTCGCTTCAAGTTCATCACCTCCTACCGATGTGACACACACTCGCTGTGTGACCAGGTGAAAAGATGCAAACCCTTTTTACGAGGCATCGGCAGAGTAAAACGCCTCAGGACTGTGTGGTAAAACCTGCTCTGTGCAGTCATTTACGGGCTCTGTGCCATGACTGAGGATGAAGAAAGGGGAGCCATTTCAGGACATAAAGAGTGGAGGGGGGTGGACTCTTTGAGGACACTCACTGCAGCTCATATAAATAGATAAAACAGCACTTTGGATAAAATGGACATAAGCGAGTAGGCGAGCCTTAATCAGTGTGATGCAAAACTAAACAGAGGTTTCGGAGCGTGCTATTTGCTGCTTTAGGAAAATACACAGTGGGCAAGGACCTCTTTCATGTGAATGATTCTTAAGTTATCAAAGATGACGTGGAATAAATCAGACAGGGACCAAAAATAATAAAGTTAGTTTAGGAAGGCTTGTTGAAAAGAGCTTGTTTGAAATTAGCTTAGAAAGTCAAAGTTGTCATGAGTCCAAACATCTGCTTCATACCTGGTGGTTGTGTAAGCGCTGATAAATGCATACATGTACGTGTGTGTATGTGTGTGTGTGTGTGTGTGTGTGTGTGTGTGTGTGTGTGTGTGTGTGTGTGTGTGTGTGTGTGTGGTTACGTCAGTGCTCATATCTGATGTGTCCTGAGGCCTGAAACAGTGAACACTCTGCCCTCTGCTCTGTCACGCACACACTGCTATCCTGGAGTATATAGGCTGGCAGGCAAGTGTGGGAACTCAGTGTTCCAGAAAGTCAAGGAGAAATGCCTGCACCAAACAAACACACACACACACAAACAAACACACACTTGTGTCCAGTCGTTGTTAAAACAGTTAAGGGATGTGCTGTTCACGTAATGAGAAGTCTTGAGACCTGTAGACTGCTCGTCCAGTCTGATGACACGTCACAGCCAAACTGCACTACTGAGTGATGGAGACAGACGGAGAGGGAGAGCCTGGCTGGAACACAACAGGAAGTGGATTTATCAAGGCCAGGCCTAACGGGGTCCTTAAATAGCCTGACTATTTTAAATATGAAGATGAGCTGGACTCCAGCTGCAGGTGAGCGTGTAATCTGCAACACGGGCATCTGCTGCTGCTCCAAAAAAATAGAAAACAAGCCACTAAAAATACTCACAGGCGTCACGCACGATCAACTTAACAACAAGCTTTTCTCTCACGTACTGTAACTGAAGCAGAGCCTGGAATAGTAACACAGCAGCAGCCGCAGTTTAAACTGAATGGACTTGCACCTAACAATATTGTCACACAGTTGTCGACCCTCTCTGATCATATGAACACAAAAGAGTTTCACAATTCTTCTTCTTTGGATTTAAGTCCGACCGATTTTGTCCTTGGCTCAGCGTTCACCTCACATGACAGCATGTAAAATATTCAACATGGCAGATTGGAAAGTGGGGCGACACACACACTAATAAAGTGGCCCAAATTAGAATATACTCCATATTGCAATGAAACATTGATTAAGGGAGCTATTCAAAATTCAAACTGGAAGACATAGAGCCTGTCCTGTCCTGAGGGATTTGGAGGGAGAAGTACTAATCAAGTCATCAGCAGCCGGAGGGGAGACCCAATACGGGCAGATGGTAAGAGCTAGATTTGACAATGGAACACACACGTACACTCATTCTGCTCACACACATTCACAAACTTACTGAACTCTGACTAACTAAAACTAAAAATATGCGGTTATGTTATGTGGTTTCCAGCCTACATCAATTGTCAGCTCGGCTGCTGTTTGAGGGAACCCGAGACTTCTCCTTTATCTTTAGTTTACAGACAAATAGATTCAGATAAGCACGAGTTTATAGAACAAAGGACGTCAGGCTATAGTTTCAGTTTACAGAGAAATTACCCTTGGGAAAAAAAAAAAATCACGCTTATTTTTTCTGTTTCAACAAGTGCAAGAGACACACCACAGTCTAAAGGCTCATATTCACTCATATCCATTCACCTCTGTCGTGTTTTTGGGCAACAGAAACCGCAGGGATGTTTATCTAATGACCCGGACAAAGAAAATCCACTATCTGCATGAACAGAGACCGCAGAGATCAGAAATGCTTTATTTTTATTGGGTAAATTACCATCCTGCTTATAGTTTGTAGCAACTAACCATTATTTTCATGATCAATTAATCTGATGGTTTTCTTTCTTGATTGCATAGTCTATTAAAAAAGGTACAGTGTGTAGGATTTAGGGGAAATTTACTGGAAGAATTCAGATGAAATGGAATATTCATAACTATGTTTACATTAGTGTATAATCACATGAAAATAAGAATATTATGTTTTTTTTTTTAACTTAGAATGAGCCTTTATATCTGCAGAAATAGTGGGTCCTCTTCCATGTTTCTACAGAAACCCAGAACAGAAAAAAACAAACACTGGCTCTTGCAAAGTCCATTTGCATTGTTCGCTAGTTTTGCGGCCGCTGTAGTTGTAGTTAGTGCTGCTCGGAAGGAGAGGGTGAGCCAGGCAGTGCTCAGTTGGTTGCAGTCAGCAACTACACCACTAGATGGCACTAAATTCTACACAATGCTCCCTCACATGGAAAAACCTCAATGTGAATTCCGACATCCTGCTGTGTCCAGTTAACAGGTCAAAACTCATACATGATAAGATTTTTATCATTTCATGGCCTTTTATCTGAGAAATGACTAAAACTATTAATTATCAGAATGGTTGGTCATTTTTCCAGCTGTTATCCACTCTTCAGTTTGATTGCTGTGGGGTTTTAATGTTTAATACTTATTATTATAATATGTATAATGTACACAGAATCCATTATTATATTGTGCCAATATTCAACATCCCATTTGAATCATTTTTAATCCCTTAAAAAATGTTGTTATACAGTGTTTTGTGCTTCCAGGGTATAAAGTCTACAATTTACAAAAAGTTGAATTCCTCCATTACCTGAACCTAAAGAAAAATGACTCACATGATTTGTTTTGCAGAGTAAGTATGGATAAGGAACATCCATCCATTACATCAGCAGGAAATTCAATTTCTGGTTAAGTCCAGTAACAATACAGCCTGATATATTGGCCTCAAGTATATTTGCACCAATTTGGACTGAAAACTGTTCATATGCACCTGCCTTCTTTCACAAATTATACACATACACAGTCTCCTGCCGTGCCATTGGCCCAGCGTCTGGCTATATTTAGCCCTGGTTCACTCGGTTGCCCTAAGTGGTCTTGTTGTGTGAAAAGACTGCCTCAGCCCTGACACAGAACGCCATTTTCCACTTCTCTCTCCTCAGCAGCAGACAGATGGGATAAGTGAGCCACAACCTGCTGAATTGAGCTTAATCAGGTTAAACACAGGGGGGAGAAAAAAACTCTTCTCTCAGCTCTAATTTTGCCCTGTAAACATTTTGCATGACACAGCAGCAACAAGTCCCCCTCTGCCCCCCAACTCCCTGACAGCGTGGAACAGTTAGTGAGCGCTGTTGTGGGTGGAAGTTCGCTGGTATGTCTGTGTTGGCAGCTGCATCCGGAAAAGTGACTCAACGTTGTGGTCAGAGCAACCACACCTATTCTCCACGGCTGTCCCGTCCCAGTGCATCGAGGAACAAACATGTTGGGATGTGTGCTTCAGACAGTGCGCTTTTCTCAGTTTCAATTCACACAAAAAGCGTCAAACATTTATGAAAGTGATGCTCAAAGACACATTTAACTGCCTGTCATGCAGGATAAATTATAGGACAAATAATGGGGGGAAAAAAAGTCCAAATCTGGTTAAAAGTTTAATACCTGCGTTCATGTGCAAATGAAACTAATCTTCTGTTGACCCTTAATGAGCATGCATGTTTGCATCTGCAGCCTGCAGTGTGTCTGTCAACAATACAACACAAATTCAGTCAGGTTGCAATGAAATGATGTCAACTATAAGGACTGCAAAGCAAATCAATGTAAAAAGCACATAAGCAAAAGCAGATTCAATGATGAGAGAATCAGGGTCAATAAAATGATTTAGAGCCCGTGTCTGGACTAGTTTAATTATTGTTTAGTTAACTTGTCTGCACATTTTCAAATGAATCTATGCAGGATGGAGAATATCAGTGAGCTCTGATAGTGAGAATTGATCATCAAGTGAGGAAATGTCAAAGGTCGGACTGTTTGTCGACTCAAAAAAGTCAAAGTCCAAATGTGTCATCTGTCAAGAAATACACACAACCTGCCTTTCACACACCAGCACCAGCCCGTGTCATGAATACTGCCCTTTACCAGTGTGCAAAAAGTGCTGCATGGAACAGGAACATTTTTTTTACATTTGGAAAATACATCATCCCACCAAGGGAAAATAAGGGTGTGCGACATGGGATGCCATGTCCCCGGTCTGTGAGGACAACATGAAGGCAGGGCCATGTTACCTTTTGTCCATCTGCCTACATGTGTTTGATGCATGGAAATGCAAACAAAGCCCAGTGCCAAAGGCATGAGGTTAACACTGGGCAGGAATAATAGCCAGCCTGTGTGTCATGCTCCTTAAAAGGGCCACTCTGCACAACAAAAAGCCCTGAGGTAACCACGCATCCTGACACGAGCGTCTGGCCCACAGAACACGGAAAACACGTTTTTTTTTTTTTTTTTGCTAGAAGTTATTATTTTTCTCATGTATTTAATTGTAGAAATGTTTGCTTCTGCAGTTTCAGAAGCAAATGGCTCACTTGTCACATTCCCACACGTCCTGTCAACTTATTCAAGGAGCACTTGAACCTGTCCACCTACACATGTCCACGGCTCCGTTACTTTGGTGATGAACTGACTGTCGGCACAGATTAACATATCAAACAACAAACACACGAGTACACTCAGTGAGGTGTCCGGCAAATTAACAACTAACTAAGTACATTTCATTTAGCAGCTAAACATGAAAACAGAGCGAAAAAAGACCAGCAGAGAGCAACTTTAATGTACAGCTCGACCTTAAACGGAAACCCTTAAACAGCAACGGGCCGAGGACGTTTAACGGCGGCGGTTTGAACTGTAAACAAACACAAAGACACAACTTACCGTTCACCACAAACACCAGGCAAGCTGTGAAAAGTTGCAGCCAAAGGAAAACACTCGTCCGCTCCTTCATGTCTGCGGTTTTTCTCGGTAGTTGAGTGGCTGTAGTTGGTTAGTTTAGAGGACGACAGGACCGTCAGAGAGGACAGGGACTCTGTGGACGCTGTGAGGCTGAAGGCTCGAGGTTGTTGTGCGGCTCGAAACTCCCAGGCAGCAGGCGTAGAGCAGGAGCACGTGCGCCTCAGCTCTCAGCCAATCGCAGCCTGGCTTATAATTGTAACCACGCCCCCTCCTCCCCGCTGTGTGAATTGCCCTGGAAACAAAAGAAGCGTCTGTGGCTAATGTGCTGCTATTACAATGAATCTTGATTAAGATCTTTAATATTAAATCCATCAGAGAAAATCATTGCTCCCCTGTTTTTGGCAACCCAAGTGTTTCCATGGGGTTATTTAAGGTATACTTTTCATTAGTCAGGTCTGGAAGAAACCAAAAGTGAGGGAAAGTATATTTACTCAAGTACTGTACTCACTACATTACAACCTTGATGTATTTGTACTTTAGGTTGTCTCATCTACTTCTACTCCACTCCACTACGTTTGGTTATGCAATAAAACAGCCAAGCTTACATACAAGAAAAGCTGAGATGATAAGTTGATGAAAATTATACTTTGGTGGATTAGTATAAAACTATTTTGACAAGAAGAAAAACATTACATAGTTCCAACTTCTCACATGTGAGGTTAGCTGCTTTTTCTTTTTAATTGTTGGATTGTGAATTTTGGACAAAATCATGTGAAGGTGTCACTATTTACTGAAATTTTACAAACCAATCAATCAAAATGATTACAATGAGAAAATAATCCATCCAGATGAATTCATAATGAAATCATTATTTGCAGTTCTACACAAAATAGCTAAAATCTTCTAACTGTGTATTTTTTACAGTTTGATATTGGTACTTTACTGAAATGAAGTTACTGAATACTTCTTCCACCACTGGAAACTATAGTGACATTTAATTAGTACTTAACTAAGTACATTTAGGTATTGCACTCTACAGATCTTGTACTGTCTTATCTTAATTTAATGCCACTTTAAGATCACTAATATGTAAAGCAAAATACTGTGCTAAATGTTATCACATTTCCTTATGTAACATTTTCAATGCAATACATGTGAAATATAATATGTCCACCACATCTTGTAATGTGTGTTACAATGTCTTTTTCATTCGTAGTGTGAAATTAAAATTCATATTTTGACTTTTTTAAGTGTTACACTTCACATGAAAGCCTGAAAAGCTCTTGTGCCTCATGTGAAATGTTTGAGTACTATATGAGTGATCCATGATCCATAGTGTGCACAGAAAACAGTTGTTTACTCTGCTTAATTTAATCAAACAGGCCAATAACGGACCACATCAATTCATTGTGTCATTCCTTGACTTGAATATTCTTGAATAGTTCTGAGAAAATTCCCGTGATGGCGCAACGCATGAATCCCTCCTCTGAAATGCAGATTAAGGCCAATGTTTTATTGTGCAAAGCCGAATGGTTCATCTGTGGGCGTTTCTTGAGCCGAGATCCAGCAGTGGGTCAGAGTTGATTTTTGTGCTCTCAGAGGGAGTAGGCGTGAGGCGAAAAATTGTTTTTAATGGGTGTGAGTTTGAGAGGGATGCCCAAGAGTGTCAGACCCTCTTTCACCCTCTCAGTCTTTCACCTCTTTTCTCTTGTGTAGATGAATATGTTGTTTTTTTTCCCTCCTGCTTCAAATTTAGGAGACAAAAGAAGGGTAAATATAACAAAACACACATGATTGCCTACTTCTGATCTTTCTTGTGCATATCATTACATTTCTTTCCATGTGGTTTGAAATGTGGCACATTCTACAGCAGCAGCAGCAATATTCTTAGATGAACTCTACACACTTTGATTGGCAGGGGAAAATGTACCCTCCTGTAGCCTAGTAACAAGCCAAAGTGATTTAAATGCAGCTTAAAATGATCTCACGCTTGACGACTGGCTCAGAAGAGAAAGGCTGCTGTGCTTTGATGGTTTGTCCTCATCACATCGCCATGCTCAGTTTATCTCTCTGTTCTCATGCACATTTAGATCAAATGCAGTGCAACATGATGGTTCAGTCTTCAAACTATGCTGTGTGAAACCTATAGTCCTTCCTCTCACATGCTGGAGTAAAAAAAAAAAAAAAACCTGCTCCACGGATGACCTTTTCACATCAAAGCTTTAACCGAGCAGAGATACCAAGCTCCTCTTATTCCCTCTCATTAGTTTGATGAGTCGGTCAATCTACTGTAAAATGGAAGGTGAAGGACTGAGGACTATCTGGGAAAAGCCTTTTCAATTCCCATGCAAATGTAAATGCAGGTTATCGGAGGTATTTTCTATCAAGGCAATCCAGGGATATGCTGGGAAACTCGAGCAGTCTTCATCAGTCTGGCTGGTTGTTATATGATATTTATCTAATATTTAATAAGGCCTAAGCCATCAAGGGGATACTGAAATACAATACACATTTAGCTGATTCTATTTTTATTAGTAATCTGTCAATTTTAGCGATTTTAGTCATATTACCATCTAATTCAGTCACCTGTAAAATGCTTTGTTAATAAGCTGTGTATAGGTCCTCTCCTGGGCCAAACTCTGACTTCATATAGGGTGTTACAAGGCGTTTCAAGGCCGCTGTAGTTTTTCCTTCATACTTAGAAGGGGAGGGCAAGTGGAGGGAGTTGCAAACTACACTATAAGGTGCACTAAATCCTACACACTGGTCCTTTAATATTTTAGTTTATATTGAGCTTAAATATATGTTAATTAAATGGGTTACTAGATAATCCAATACACAGTACATAAAATGCTTGGAGAGATAGACAAGGGGCTGAATAGAGCAGATTAATGTGGGCTTGTCTCTCTGCTATCATTTCCTGTCATTTATCTACTGTCAAGACTTAATGAAACATACCACAGCATGAGATGTAGCAGGCAGCCTTCTTCTTTAAGCTCTGCACAGTCCATCGTGAATTAAAGCTATATCTCTTTACATATCTGTATGTATGTACAGTATGTAGTTTGACAGCATCATCAAAACTGTGTCTTTAGCCCAACAGCAAGGAGCAGTCACCATAAGCCCGATAATTCCCTGATTATACTTCAGAAAATGGGAAAAGTTGATGCTGACAGCAAAACACAGGGACGTCAGAGAGTTCCCTATCCTGTAGCTAAAGTGTCACTGCTATGAACCCCGTGATGACAACGCTTCCATCACTTTGATGTGTGCTTCAGCAAAGATACTTAAACCCCCTCTTGGTTCTTGCCTCAGAAAACGAGTGTCAGCAAAATTCCTAAACAGTGAAACTCAGCAGGCAGAAATTAAAAAGACATTATAACCATACAGCTATGAAACCATAAAGACAGCTCAGACAGTCATGTGCATTGTGGGCTGGGTGATGTGACACAACCGTCAAATGTGGTGAGGCTTCACAATGGCAGCATCCTCTGATGTTCTTCTTGTTTCAGACAAAGCCTCTTCTCATGACTGACCCTCAGTGAGTCTGAGCCAGAGGATGAGGTTAATGATGGTTAGATGGAATTTAAATGTGATAGAAGCCTGTTTGATCCTAATCCTCAATGTGGACTGGACAACATAATCCAGTAAACTCAACCTTGTGAAAATGTGGTCTGCTGTTCCCAAAGGGTAATGCTACTCAAGAAGTTTGTCATAGGTTTCTTATATCTGAGTATCAGTGAATTTTCACTTCTGTCTCTCACAAAAAAAACAAGATCAAACTTCTTTCACTTCTGTCTTCCATCTGGAAACACAAGTGAAAATTCACACTGATAAACGTCACAGATAAGTGGAGAGAAGTGAGAATGACGGAGGAGGGGAGTGTACATTCCTGTGGCTTCACATCAATGCTTGGAAAAAAAAGGCTACACTACTGAAACCTCATTTTGATGCTCATGATTCATACAGCTGTTTTTGTTCCAAAAGTTCATTAGAACTCTGCCAAACCAAACACATGCAGCAACATAAACTAAAGTGTATACTCTCTAGTTTGTTTGGGACTGAAGATATACAGTGTGTGTGTGTATATATATATATATATATATAATATAGAGATGATAATATCAAAATAAGTATGTCAAATGTTCTTCAACAGAGTGACATTCTCATTTAATTGTGCATATTTCTTTAGCTCATGGTGTTTGAAAATAAGTAACTCTCCACCTAACTTAAAATAAGTGCTTAGTTTCTGCAGCTTTATTTTTTATTAAAGACTTTCAGCTGCGTTTATAATAATAATCAAATAAATTAGCACAGCAACCTAAACTTCTCACACTACCCTGTCTATTATTTTAACGTTATTGTCAACACTGTTGTTTAACTGTGTGATTCCTCATGCACTCTCTTTAAATTTAATATCTTATGCTAGTGGTTTGGTAATGTGAGTTAAACTGCCATGACACTATGTGATGGGTCTATATGTTCCCAGTCTGAAAAAGTATTTACTACTGTCATATTCTTTCACAAATAAAGAGTAATATATATAATCATAAACAAATGATAATCATATTCAATCATAATACACACATGATGTACTATAATAATTATATAATCGATTGTAGTTTTAGATAAACAAATATGAGTATAAATCACACCAGGTCACTATGAATAAATAATTAATTATATTGTATGTCCCATTAGTGGATGGCGTCCTCTAGTGGTTCAAAACACTTAGTGAAGGGTCTGATGAATGACTGAAAACTGTGACATTAGTTACATTAATTACTTCTCTAATTTCTGTTGACGAGAATAAAACCTTTAGTTTTGCAGACGCCATGACTAAAGTAAAAACAGGAATCTGGCAGTGTTGTTGTTGTCACTTCTGATTAAAACAGTCATCCTCCATACATTTATCATCTCTTTTATCACATATTATTTATCACATTTCTCTACAGCATGGTATTGTTTGTTTGTTTGTTTGTGTGAGAACGTGTAGTAAATTTGTTTGAATAGTTTCATGTATCTAACACTCTAGATGTTGGTTATTGTTATTATGAGAGATTATGTCAATATTTTCCATCTGTGATATATGTGTAGATATAAAACACAGGCCTACAGTGGACTACAACAGGCGTGGAGTGTCCGATAAAAGCACATGGTGTTACTGTAAACTGTGAAACTCTTCTTCATAATGATGTAGGAAGTAAACTACACCTCTGTTTGCTATGCTGCCTTCCGGTGCTGTCGGATATCCTGATTTCAACAAGTTCGACAAAGACGGATGCTCAAGTAGGTAAGGACTCAAAATTAACTTACTGGACATTTGTCATCTATTTGAGAGCTGGAGTCATGTTAGGACGAAGTTAACACGGGTCGTTTCAACTGTTAGCCGTATTTACTAGTTGCATGCCAGAAAAGTCTGAGCTTCGTGAGAGCACATGAACGCACCCTGACTTCCCGGCTGGTCAGTCAGCTCCTCTGTTGTAAACAGACGGCGTCCCGAGACGGAGCTCAACTCCGGGTGGATCCGACCAGAACCCGGGCAAACTCCGCAAAGCACGATGGTAAGACCGGAAATGTTGTCCGTATACTTAAAAAAAACAAATGTGGTGTACTTTAGGAAATCTCTGCGGACTGTTTGTGCTTGTTGAGGCCTTCAGTTTCACCGCGGACCCCCTTTAAGAAACAGTTTTTACCTGAGTGACAAAAGAAAAGGGAACAAGAAACTGAGAGCAGGACACTTGTTCACTTGTTCAGGTGTCGTGACTCCTATTTAAACTAACCGTTATAAATGTCACACGGATAAAAGTGCTTTTTCTGACACGGTGTAATGCGCCTCTTTAACTCTATCTATCTATCTATCTATCTATCTATCTATCTATCTATCTATCTATCTATCTATCTATCTATCTATCTATGTGTGTCTGTCAGTGTGTCTCGTGGTGTGTGTGTCAGGTGTTAGTTGTTTGTTTACGTTTGTCTCGAGGCTGAACCCAGTCATAGTTAACTGTAACTGTAACTGTGTGTTTTCCAGCACTGAGACGAGTGAGCATCGTCTCACTTTTGGGGTTCAAATAGGAGGAACCACAACCACTGTATTCTCTTCACAAGTCACACAACAAGGTAGGTAAAAAAGGAGAGGGCATCTCTAGCTGGTTAATGTTCTCGTGCAAAGAGTCCAGAAGGAATGAACAATAATCAACACAAGTCTTTTTTAGGCTGAAGCATCAAATCTCTGATATTTTGTACCAATAGAATCACATATCTGTGTGTTAGATGTTGTAGGTCTGCTGCAGGGGTTCTGTTTGCAAGGTCACTGATTCATGACACCTTTGCACCAACATTGCAATGACATACAGACGGACAGGTTTCAGGGAGAAGTAGCCACAGCACAAACACTGTGGAAAGCTGAGCTCGAAAAACATCCGCGCGTGTGTGTGTGTGTGTGTGTGTGTGTGTGTGTGTGTGTGTGTGTGTGTGTGTGTGTGTGAGACAGAGAGAGTGAGAGTTTCCAGTGAATGTTCGAATACAGATTTGTGAACTTGGTAGACTTTTGGTCCTGGCTGGTGGCACCCTAAAGGAATTCAAGAGATTTCATTTAAAAAAAAGGGGGTGCAGCACAGTCCTTGTAGTAACTTACAGCACGAATAAATAAAATAAATAAATAATGAAAGGGAGTTCAGTTTTACAGACTGTTTTACATTGTAGATTGATTACTTAATAAAGTCCAAAAACATCAAGGTGACTGATATACACAATGTATTCATTAGATTATATTTGTATTATTAATCTGTCAGTCTCAGAGTCATATTGCCATCTGTTTCCACCTCCTGTAAGCTCTTAATAAGTCATGAAAGTTAAGTGCCTTCATCCTGTGTGTAGGTCCTTCACGATGGCCACCTTCGACAGTGACATTACTACCTTCGGCCCAGAGCTGCCAGCCATGTTTGATGGCATGAAGCTGGCAGCAGTGGCAACTGTTCTCTACATCATTGTCCGCTGTCTGAACCTGAAGAGTACCACAGCACCACCAGAGATCACCTACCAGGACACTCCACTCAGCCGATACCTGCTCAAATCCTGCCCGATGCTGACCAAAGAGTGAGCGTTAGTCATTGTTTTAGCAGAGGAACACTGGCTGATTTCTGCATTGGTAATCTGGGTGTCAAATCTTTTTGGCAGTGTCTTAATTTTGACCCGATTATCTAGTTAACAAGATTCCGACAAGTAGATTTCTATCTGACAAGCACAGAGAGAAGGAGGATTACAGATCACAGAGCTGATAGCACCAGGGAGTGAGATCACCATGATAAAGGAGATAGATGAAGACAACATAGGTTCACTTACATGCCTTTTCAGGACGGCTGTAGAAAGAAGTAATTTAACATCTGACAGAATTACTGAGAAAAATGTAGGCTTGACATTTGACTTGGCATTAATGACTCAGACTTGGTGACTTTGGTATGAGTAAGGGAGTTCAGATCTACTCTATTTTTAGCAGGAAAATGCAGCAACCTATTTTTTTAAAGGGAATATTTGATAAAGGAAGTATACAGAGTTGAGCAAAAAAATGAAAAATCATGTATACAGAGAGGTTAGACGTGTGGTAACTCAGCGGGCGAGCTGATGACCATCTGAGCTGCCTGCTTTTATGTCAAACATAAAAGCTGTGCTTAGAGTCCAACTATCTGAAGGGAAGGAGAAGAGTGTGCGTCACTCATAGAGAGTTAAATATGAAGCTAAATGGGACTGCAGTGTGGCCTCGTACTCCTGTGACGGTATTGGATTCACAATGGACAGTTTCTTTTACTCCACACATTGTTCTTATTTGTCAAAACCCGCCACCTACATTAACCAGAATGCAACACGACCACTGACAGTTCAGTCAGAGAGTCCAGTGTTAATAGTGGTTACTGTAGCCTCTAGCCGCTAAACTCACACAGAGATGAGAAGCAGGCTGCAGAGTTCTGGTAAGCGCACTTCTTTCTAACTCCACACCTCCTGATTTTTCTTTTGTCTTTTAACTTGTAGTCTTCAGACACACCTGAATTAAATACTTGGGTTGTTCAAATTTTGCTATCCTCTTTCTGTAGCTACAAGAGATGGCACGTATTTTATTTCAAATATGTAAGAGCCTACCCAAGAACTGTAAACAGAGCTTATGTAATCAGCTTTTGTGTAAAGGTGAGGGAGTTCCTCTTTGAGTTTCTGCTCTTGCATAACTTTCCTCAAACTCGTTGTTGACACTAGGAGTGCCTATAGGCAATATTTATCTACTCAGACGTGTTTAATAAAGTTAATGTTAAAACTAAGCTCTCTTCATGCCAAACCTCTGCTGCTTGTATTCGAGCATGAATAAGCCATGCGTTGATCCTGTAAACTTGGGACTCGATTACTTAAGACAGCGCATATTTTAAAAGTGATTTTAAATCAAGTTGGCTTGAGACCAACTTATTTCTGACACATTTACAACTACATGTGAATAAGGTGTCTAGAGTTACATGATATGGTGATATGAAAATGTCAACCACAAATTAGCAATCTTCACGGCGGGCTGCTCAATCAGACGGCCGACGATGTCTATAGAGTTGTCTGTGATCTCCTATGGTTAGAGTGGTATGTGCGACTGTCTGTAGTGTGATCGACTGTGCCGAAACAGGGTAGCGGGTTACAGCTAATGTAATATGGCGCTTGTCTCTTCCTTCAGATACATTCCTCCCTTGCTGTGGGGTAAGAGTGGCCATCTGCAGACAGCCCTGTATGGCAAGATGGGACGTGTCAACACCCCAACGCCCTGCGGGGTCCGCAAGTTCCTCCCAATGCAGGATGGTGCCACAGCGACCTTTGACCTCTTTGAGGCACTTGGAGACCACAGCACAGGAGGTCAGACACAAATACTCGTCCGTCTGGTCAAGTACTGAAGCAACTGCCTTTGGATTTAGTGCAAGTTTAGGATTTAATCACATAACTGCTGGTCAGACTTTTAAAGCAGATTTTTTTCAGATGTCACCAGTTGCTGTTTTGTTAAGCTTTCCTCCTGAATGTTATTAGCTTGTCTGAACTGTGAGAACATTAGTAAATATCAGCTCATACTACAGTATGCATGGGCAGGAAGACCACTAATGAACTCCCTTGAGCGAAGATGCCATGCATTTCAGAGGCCAATTAAGCACACACACAGCACCCATTTTACACCCACACATGACTCCACTTTGTATGTTTGTGCATGTGTTCCCTCTGTGCATGTCAGATGACGTTACCATGGTGATTTGCCCTGGGATCGGTAACCATAGCGAGAAGAACTACATTCGGACCTTTGTGGATCACTCCCAGCGGCAAGGTTACCGCTGTGCCGTCCTCAACCACCTGGGAGCCCTGCCCAACGTGGATCTCACCTCGCCGCGCATGTTCACCTACGGTAAACGAGGGAAACATCACATGGTAGTCTGTGACTTATGGGTGTGTTACATGTCACATTCCAACCCGTAGAGGGGAAGCTCACTGAATTGCATTTTTCATGTTGGCTCATTAAGGAGAACTAAAGTTTGGGGAAGCAAAGCAACAGAGATTTCAGTCCTGTTACAAAAAAATAAACACACAGTGAGAAAAGCTAATTCTACTCTTGCATTCAGGTTGTACCTGGGAATATGCAGCCATGGTGGGCTACATCAAGCGAGCTTTTCCCCAGACACTGCTGGTGGTTGTGGGCTTCAGTCTGGGTGGAAACATTGTGTGTAAGTTCCTGGGTGAGAACAGATCGAACCAGGACCGAGTGATCTGCTGTGTCAGCGTCTGTCAGGGTTACAGTGCCCTCAGGTTGGTTGAATGAAACACAAACAAATAAAGAGAAGGGACTGGATATGACTAAAAATGCTTGGATCAGGATTTTAGAGTGGATTTTAATTTCAGCCCCCTGTTCTGAAACAGCAACTATAAATATAAATCATATGTTATCATAAAAATGTGTCACATTGAAGCTTTGTCCTGCTGTATTGTGTGTGTTTATGCATTTGTTGTGTACAGGGCTCAGGAAACATTCCTTCAATGGGATCAGTGCCGGAGACTCTACAACTTTGTGCTAGCAGACAACATGAGGAAGCTCATCCTGTCACACAGGTGGATAAACAGTTTCTGTAGTTTCAGATGTGTTTATGAGAGTGTCGTTGAGAGTCTCATTACATTGCATAGTTTTGCAGTTTTGCAGCAATAAAGTTAGTAACAGTGCACTCATGATAAACATCGACAGGAAGCAATGTTTTCTTAACTAAATATTAGTCTGATGTGTGAATTCCATGATTTGGAGTTGCTGCCTTTCTCTCTCTAAACATCTATGTTATGGTTCAACAGGAGCAGTTTGCTCAACATGACCTCCAGCAACATCGGCGACGCAGACATGAGCAGACTGTACGCAGCCACGTCTCTGATGCAGATCGATGACAGCATCATGAGGTGAAGAGTTTGGCTGGATTTTGATTTAGATCAGGCTGCTAATGGATACTCCAAAAAAAAAAAAAACAGTCCTATCACTGACGTTATCAAAACCATTTGTCCTGCAGAAAATTTCACGGCTACAGCTCGTTGAAGGAGTACTATGAGAAGGAGAGCTGTGTGCACTACATCCACAACGTGAGTGTGTAGATGTTATAATATAATAATATTAATACTACTTGTGCTACTTTTACTCCTGTCGTGCCTTCAGTTAAGACTGTGTGTACTATTAATGCTACTTCTGCTGTTTCTGTTGCTGCTGATACAGTACTACAGCTTAGACTAATAGCACACCTCTGCTACTTTTCTCCTACTCTGGTTACTGCTTCTACTAAGTACAGTGTGTTTACTCTCTACTATTGTAACTACAGCTCTGACATCATGTCTCTTAACCAAAATCAATAATAAAAAAAAAAAGACCAACATCTCTAATGCTCACTATTTAACACTTTATGTCTTGTTTTAGAGGACATTGTGTGGTTTAACTATTTCTTGACAAACTGGTTTGTCTCTAC
The DNA here is from genome assembly GCF_000972845.2 of Larimichthys crocea. Classification (NCBI taxonomy): domain Eukaryota; kingdom Metazoa; phylum Chordata; class Actinopteri; family Sciaenidae; genus Larimichthys; species Larimichthys crocea. The sequence continues at coordinate 13,056,506 of NC_040024.1, forward strand.
AGGTTTCTGGGCACAATCTAACTATCTCTGTAGTACACAAATAGTCATCTTCAGTACTGATGCTAAGCTAGGCTAATAGCAAGCCAGCTCTGGCTCCAGACTTAAAGCACAGACATGAGAGTGGTATCAGCCTCCCAGAAGAAGATGAATTATCATATATCCTAAAGTGTCAGACGACTCATTTTATGAATTAATTAATTGAATACAAATGCTGCTCTGGGGTTACAGCTTACTACTACTGCCATTACTTTAACAGTCATCCATAAAATAAACTGTTGTCTCATCTCCAGGTCACCGTGCCTCTCCTCCTGGTAAACTCCTCAGACGATCCGCTAGTTCATCAGTCACTACTTGATATTCCACGCACACTGGCAGGTTTGTGTTAAAAGATCCAGTCATCAGCGGCAGATAATTAGAAGTTTTGGGGGTACTATGTGAAGGTGTATATTGTATTGGTCATGATGTCATGATGAGGTCAGTATTAATGACTGCACTGCAAGGAAAGTCAAACCCTGAATTGGCTTTTATAATTACAAAAAATATGAATCTAATCCTTAGGGCTAAATTAGGTGTTTTGGTGTAGAAGTCATAAAAAGTTAAATACAATCATTCACACCTGTAAAACAGTCACAGGGAAGTTTGCAAGTCTGATCTCCTCGACACATTGAGTCATGCAGCAGTGTGAATAGTTAACTGAACTTTTGCTGCAATGACTCATACATTGTTTGTTTTGAACATTTTGCGCGTTTCCAAGAGAACGATAACCGCAACAGCAAAACACTGTCCCCACAGTGATACAAACTCAGACTAATGCCGAGAAAACTAACCCGTTGTCCTTCCTTCACTGGAGCCGGACACTGGAGCCGGAGTCTTAAGTGTTGATAAAGTCTCGTCACAGCTATCTGCTCAACACTGGCCAGCACAGACAGTCTTGCTGAATTTTTCAGGGCCATGTGATCCGCCTGGGCTGCTGGATTATATATATAGAGGTGTGTGTGTGTGTGTGTGTGTGTGTGTGTGTGTGTTTGTGTGTGTTTGTGTGTGTGGGTGGTTGTAGCCTGGTCTTGCCTCAGCAGGTCACATGCACTGGCCCCTCTGTGTGTAAATCAGTGTGTAATAACTTAGACCTTGACAAGTGAAATTCTAAACTTGTCCTCTACTTCAAGGAAACATAAAAGCACTGAAAAAATTTTTTTAAAGGTCCAGTGTGTCCGATTGATGGCCTCCAATTACAGAATATGACAGGAATGGAATATAATATTCAAAACTATGTTTTCATTAGTGTATAATCACCTAAAAATAAAAATCATAATTTTTTCACCTTTGTTACCTTAGAATGAGTCTTTTAAATCTACAGTACCCCAGAATGGACAAATCAAACTCCAAGTCTCTCCAACACACTTGGAGTGACTGGTGGCAGGTAAGGCAAGTGTTATTCAGTTGGTTGTAATCTGCAGCCTCACCACTAGATGCCACCAAACCCTACACACTGGACCTGATATATTTTACAGTGACAGAGTTTAAATAATTTATACGAGGCCCAAACTTCCCAAGTAATGTTTTGTTGATGAAGTTTGCGCTGCATTCTCCTGGTCTGACAATTGAGGACAAGAGTTAGAGTTAAATTACTTACTAATAAAGTGACCACAATAGCTACTTATTACAGTTATTATAATAATAATAATAATAATAATAATAATAATAAGTACTTAAGATACTTTACATAAAAAACATCAAAGCATCAAAACAATATAAAACAGTACACTAAGAACACATTAGTCTGAGATAGACATTAAACGCAATTTAAAAAAGGTGTGTTTTTGTTAGTGATTTGAAGGTGGGCAAGTCAGTACAGTCACGGATGTCTTTGGGGAGAGTGTTCTAGAGGGAGGGGTCAGCTACAGAGAATTGAATTGAAGTATATTTTTGTGTGTGCACACCTATAAACATGCTCTTTGGTGTTGGTGCATAAACAGGAGTGTGTTTGTGGTGTAGAGTCACCGAAAAGGGAAACAGGTTGGTGTATTTCTGTGCAGAAACCCAATGTCTTGGCGACTGACCTGAGGGTCAGTCACCGAGCCATTTTAAAGATACCTCCTCAAAGCAGGACAGCTCAATTATTTACCTTCACTTGACAAGATCAGTGTGCCTTTAATTACCAAATGGCTCGAGACGCCTGACCATATAACCAAAGTGAGACAACAAGGTGCAAAAAAAGCTCCCAACTTTTTAATTATAAAATAGTGCTTCATAATCCCAAAATATCCTTTACTGTCCTTTGGGGAACTGTTCAGCGCTGTGAGATCAGGGAGTTTATCTTTGCCAAAATTCCTTACTTGTCACCACTTATTGATTTATCAAAGCTCCAATAATTTGTACCTCATTATTTTTAGCACATTGTTTTGGGTCACTGGCTGCATGTAGATACATTTTACCATTTACCTAAACTGTGTGGTTGAGTCTTATCCACTATATAGGCAGCTCAGTCCAACAAGCAAACACAGACAAGCAGACAAACAGGCAGACCAAGTTAGCAACTAGTTTGTTAACATAGTGTAGCATTTAGTAACTAAAGAGACAAATATGTCCCTCAGGAGTTCAGGGAAAGAACAGAGCTGAAAGGACATACCATTCATCAGGTGGAAAGAAGTTCAAAATAAGTATAAATAGTCAACTGTATGCCAACAATTTACCATATCAACAACATGATAATGTGTCAATGTTTCTGTTGCCCCCAAGTGGCAAAAAAAAAACAACAGTAATTGCAGCTTTAACAAACCCCTTCAGAAACCAAATACTATAAATAAGTCTGTTTGCTTGTTAGAAGAGATGTTTCCTTTAGACAATATTGGAGCTGGTAAGTCAAGAGCAAGCGTACTTTAGAGTCTGTATTTTTCATCCAAAAGGCTTCTTCTGTTCTGAGCCAGTGTTTGTGTTTACACATTCAAACTGGTGTCATGTTTGTCATGGCGTCATGATGTTAGGAGTTCACATTGCTGGTATACAGATAACCCAAACAAGCCCTAACTTACTGGTACAGAGACTTTCAGCTAAACTAGTTGTAGACTATAAAAAAAGACTCCATCTCCTTCCATCTGCAGAAAAGATGCCTGATGTGATATTTGCCCTGACCCACCACGGAGGCCACCTGGGCTTCTTTGAGGGAGCCGTGCTGTTCCCTCAGCCCCTCACCTGGATGGACAAGGTCATAGTCGAGTACACAGACGCCATCTGCCACTGGGAGAAGGGACGGCCAGCCTGCCAGAAGAGCAGCCGCCAGCACATGAACTCCTTCCTACAGAACACAGGGGTAACACTAAGTGGGTAACACATACGGATGTCTGGAGACGAAACAACAGACCAAAACTACAAAAACACACATGCACCAACTCAGCCTTCTGCACTAATGGCCTTAGAGTTAAATAAGTAATTCTGGTAAATGTAGGAAATCATTACTTGGATTCAAAAAAGCAGGCTGAGTAGTAGCAGGTACACCAAGTTGTAAATTGAAACTCACATAAGATAATAATACTGGAAAATGTAATGTGGCCCCACAGTGAATTGTTCCTTCCTCTTGTTCTCAGTTAACGCGTAACACAAGTTCACGCTCTGCTGGTTTTTGGCAGCTGCTGCTTCTTTAGTCTGGACAGCAGAGAGATGAAATATTCATAAAAAAAGTGTAAAATGATCTTCTCACTAATGTGTGAAGGACACATCATCTGCAGCCTTAAAACTTTCACTGTAATATACTTTAAAATATACTTGATGACCCACATTGGTTATATTTTGAGGTACGCTATTTTGAAAATCTTTCAGGATTGTACTTGACCATATTTAAGTGCCTTAATATGAATGTGAATCTGTAGCAGATTTGGTTTCTGGCTCCTCGTGAATCATTGACGAGCAGCAGTATGACATGATTTATGGTTTACAGTGATGATTTCCAGCTTAACATATCATCTGAACTAATTTCCTTCATGTTATATAATATGATCTTGTTTGTTCCCATTAGGAGAATTTTTCTGTTTCATTGCAGGACAAATGTGTTGAATAACAGTAACTTTGGATTATTTATATATATATATATACATTGTGGCATCATTTTAACACCACTCCAGTTTTTCACTTTTTCATTGTGTGCGGTGGACCATCAGCCTGCATTGTTGCTGCTGACCTTCAAAATAAAAGAATTGGGGGGTGTCAGGATTTAAAAACGGTTCAAAAGTTCTAAAAGCACAGACATACAGACGGGGTTATTTGTGATTTAATGATGTTTTTCTAACAGTCCTTTCTGTGTCATTGAATAGGCAGATCATACAAACATTGTACTCTTCAAGGTCAGCTTGTTCTATTCCATCGATTGTTCCACAGTACCTTTAAAACTAGCAGATAACAGCAGTTATTACTGTGATGCATGAGGAGTTTCGGGCAGTTTAATTTCCCTGAATGCTGCTTCTAACTCTGATTATTACCACAGAAAAGATCATTTGAGAATTTTACAAGGCAGAAATATACATGACTGTTGAGGACGGAGCTGGGTCAAACTGTGTTTACAGAAAGGAGAGAAGAAAGTGCAAATGGGACACAAACAGTAAGCGTATTAAAAAAGAAATCCAATTGGGGAACTCTCAATTTGTGCACTTACCAAACAAATGGACCAAAGCACATTTCACTTTCAAGAAAAAAAAGTAGCTCATCGTGTACTTTTTAATGATCCTGCTGCTTTTTGGCCACATGTAACCTAAAAAAGGCTTTGCCTCAAATATAGTACAATTACCTGACTTTGAACAAGGTCTAATTGATATGTTTCATAAGTGACCATGGGGTTTTTTTGGGGGGGGGTTGCTTTAAGCTGCTTATTGCTACATACGTATAAGTACGGGTGGAGTTTGCCACGTAAAACACATAAATGAACACAGGGGTGAAGACAGTGAAACTTTTTTTTTGTTACATTAAAACACAGAAGACATGAAAACTACCACACATCATCTGTTTTCTCATATACCAGTATACTTCCATGAGATATGTACCACAGACAATATCAGAGGTGACATGCAGACGTTGTTTTCTGTGTTTCATTCGAGGCCTTTTTTCTGCTTTGAGGAGTGCCTGTGCTGCAATGTGTGATCTTAATCATAGTTTCCTGTGAGTAACATCCTGTAAATGCAGAGGACTCCACCCAAGTCGACGCTTGTCTTATTAATTAGATTTAACATAACTAAATTCTCTCTCTGCCCTTTAAAAGCCGAATACAACCTGCAACAACACAGTTACTGTGTCTGTATGTGCAATATGTCCTGACTGTCAGGACTGTTTTGCCTGCACTTTATTGTATTTACAGTTCCTGTTGTTCTGTATTGCACTATAGTTTGTATCAGCATATGGGTGTAACATTTCTAATCGAATCATTGTTCTGATGTTGCGCACAGCTATGGCGATTAGTCATATTTGAACTCACCGATTAATAAATATTTTTCACATAGATTCCTTTGTCCACATAGATTCCTTTTTCCTATTCTGATGAATCTTACTGACTTTGGAGTTCTCTTGTGTGGATTGTCCTGTGATGGCTTTGAGTGAAGTATTTTAACCACATGTCCCCATCAGAATGATTTATAGTAACTATCCAGTAACTTCTCAACCCAAATACTCCTGACCAAATATCTGCAAAACCAGTGACATTCCTGACGGCCTCGGCTGTAAAATGTCAGCATGCTAACATGCTAAACATTCTACACACGTTTAGCATGCTTACACATTTAGCTCAAAGCAGCTGCCAGCGTTACTGACATTGATACAAAGACTACAACTCATATTTATATACAGTTTATTGTACATTTTTTGACATTCTTATTGGTGCACCAGGTAGCACAGTGGGTAAAACTTCATAATATTCATATTGAAGAAGAATCTGAAAAACACACAAGAGTCAGGCACTTGTTGGAATATCAGCCTTGTACTTCAAGGAGAGACATGAGGGTGGGGGGAGGGGGGCAGAGAGTGGAGACTGAGGAAGCTGGGACCTGCCAGTGTTAAAAAACAAGCTGTGTGGGTGAACTATGGTCCAAACTCAACAGAGGTGAGAGGCAGGAAGCACTCTTATTTGTCTAAACATGGCTCAGCATGTGTTTTAAATGGACATTTTATCATTTTGTCAGTTATGAAACAACATTGAAAGCCTTGAGTGTATCTCAATGCTCAGTGAATCATACAGTTGCAACTACAAGTTTTGTATACTTTACAGTAACGCTGCCATTTTAGGCTAAATACAGCCTCCTGGACAGCCAAAGGCTTCCATTCATCTGAGTTTGATATAAAAATCATCTTGCAAAGCTTAAGATAAGCAAACCACCACTGTGAATATTTGGATACCATTGCCTATTGACCAGTTACAGTGATGCAGTTGTTAGTATGTACTGCTTTGAAAACTTCCTGGATGATCTAAAGAAGACATAAGAATATGGTGTATTAAGTCTTTTTGCGTAACACCAGCAATCTCTTCAATTCTGAGTCTGTCTTTGAACACTCCAACATGGAAGTATCAATACAGTATCTATCAAAACTGCTTCAAACTAGACAAAATGCCAGCACCTCCAGGTAAAGATCTTACTTTGGTCATTAATGAGGACTGTAAGGCCCTAAACTGTCAGCCAAGAACATTAGTTATACAGAATACTGTAATGTAATAATGAAACCATTTGAACGTCTCACACACTCATGACTTTCATTTATGACTCTTTTTTTTTTCCTTACAACCACACAGCTCGATTGGGCTTTGAGTCTCCACAGTCTGCAGGGTTTGTAATATACAGTATAATAGCTCTCTCAAAGGGATGGAGGATGTTTAGTCGAACAGCTTGGCTGCCGTGGCCTTGCCGTCGTACTTGGAACCTTTTCCATCAAACTCAGCGGGAAGGATGTCGGCGTCAAACTCCTTGTAGTAGGTCTCCAGCTCGTCTCCATGAACAAACACCTAGAGCAAGAATAGCACAACATGCAATGAATGGAAATTCATTTGAGTGGGTATCTATAATACAGTTAAATATAGGCTCCACCACCAAAAAGCAAAAATATTTGAAACCACCAACATGTCTTTCAAATGAAATAGAAAAACACAAATCTTCTTCTCTTGTCTCACTCACTCTCTCTAGCAGTTTGCCCTTCATGAGTGGTTTGACCACATTGTAGGTGGTGGTGAAGTACCAGGGCTGGTGGATGAAGTGCACAGCTTTGAAACGGGCGGGGAATGAATCCTGGCAGAAGAAGAAGAAAAAGTCACATGGTTTGGTTTATAACTCAATGAAACCTTTACTGAAGAGACGTCCTGCAGTATATAGAAGAGGGACTTTGAGTTTTTTTTTTTTCCTACTGCTGCTGTATTTTACAGCTACCTGGTTACAGTCAGAAATTAAATGCCACACACAGCAGCAGCTGGGTGTTAAGAGAGGGAAGAGTTTTTTTCCCCCTTTGTAAATACAGTGTAATTGTCCAGAAAACAATGATGACTAGCCGTCAGTCAATCGATGATAATACCAGGAAGTGCAAATCCACCACGGTCCCTGGCAGTGAAGCAAGGTTTGGGTGCCCCCCAGTGGTTCCTGGGATGGTTGGCAGGGTCAGGCATGTAGGGTCAATAGTATCTTTATTACTACTTTTCAATATTATTACTACAAATATTATATCTGTGTCATTATTACTGTGTTTCTGTTTATTAGGGATTAGCAGTTGGTTTGGATTGGATTTGGTCATGGGATGTTCTAGCCTTGCTCCCATGTTGCCCACCCCAGAGAGGGTGTCAGTAAGTTGATCACAGCTACCCAGGACAAAGTGGAGCACTGGCCCAACTGTTGCCCTGCAGTTGTATGGAGTTTTTCCCAATTCTGCAGACCTGCAAACCGCAGTCAGGCATGTTGAATAATCTACACAACCTTCTGTCAAGACTATTAAAGAGATCAGACAACAAAATCATAACTCTCTCTAGCCAAAAAGAGCCAGTCTTTAAAAATGATGCCATAAAAACTTTTGCTATCTGTCTTTTCATCAGTATCTCTCTCTCTCTCCACTCTGTAGAAATAGACCAGTCCATGACACGAGTTCAGATTTCCCCACCTGCAACATGTCCACCATCTTCTTGAGCTCGGTGGGTTTGATTCCTGACGCTTGCTGCATGGTGAAGCCCTTGAAGTTCTCAATGATGCAGAAGCCATTGATCTGAGTCTCCTCGTTCTCCAGCAGCTTCTCCAGGATCACGCAGTAGGCACGAAGGATCTGAACACATACACACAGGCTGTTCATTTATTTAAATCTTGCTGATCGTGTCTGTCTTCTATTTATGTTTGAGCAAAATGGAGTTTCTTTAAAATGAAAAGTGAGTGGTAAAAATGCTTTTCCAGGTGCATTGTGGGATATGTAGTCACTTACCTCATCAAAGGTGATCTCCTCGTAGTCCCAGTTCTCGATGTTAAAGAGCAGAACCACACGGCCGTATTTGTCTCTGCTCTGAAGGATGCCGGGGTAGCCGGCCTCGATGGTGCTGCGTACGGCCTCCGGGGTCAGATTCTCAAACAGCTCAGGGTAATCCTTCCTGAAACGCACGTAGCCTGGATGGAAACACAGGAACATGTTCTAGGGTCACACCAGGCTATAAACAAACTGTCAGTATATTGAGATCAGCAACTGCCCACGCACCCTTCATGAGTTCGAAGGCTCTGGGCACATCATACTTCCTGGCGCGGATGAAACGAACCAACAAACTGTCTGGTTTCTCCCCAAATGTTTCCTGCACACCCTTGGCAACGTCATCACCTCCATCCGCCTTCTCCTTAATGATTCCTCGCAGCTCCTTCACTGCCGAAACCCGCTTCTCGTCTGTCTCGTTAAGCTCGTCCTTGGCCTGTAGGGGGAGCCAGACCAGACAGTTAGCTCACAGTTGGATAGTTTGGGATCTATTTAGTTTAATCCTGACAAATGAAGATGAAAAGTTTATCAAGTCTGTCAGTGTCAACGTCATATTAGCACTCAATGTGTCGTTTCAAGGTTAGGGAAGCAGCTGGTACCATAGCTAATTTAGCCAGCTAGCCTTGCCAGCCTTTTAGCCTTTCCTATTTCCCATGTTTTAGTGCAAAACATTTATTTAACTACTGCTGTGTTAACATGAGGAAAAGTACAGGAGCTGTGTTGGGACAGAGCAAGAGATACACTTGCCTGTGTCTGCTGCTATTGCATAATGATGAAATCTCTATTTTAGAAAGCTCATGAACCTCAGCTTGATTGGTGTATTTATTCTGCTGTTTAACACATCTTTAATAACATACTGGTAGATTAAACTCCTGAACGTAACATTGTTTTGTTTGCTAATGTAAGAATATGTCTGGCTACCTTCTGTCTGGTGTGGTCCGGCAGGTTAGCACAGGGTCCAAATACTGGCCCGTGGTCCTTGACAGTGAGACGTTCCAGCTTGGCCCTGAGAGCCTGCTCCTCTTCTGACACCATACGGTAAGTTCCACTCTGAAAAGAGAAGGGGCAGTATTAATGTAAAAGGAGACGACTTACTTGGATAAGCACATGCAAACATACAGTACAGTTGGTGTTTCAAAGCAGCCATTAACCATTGCTCCGTAGCGTGTTGGGCCTTGGAACTGACTTCACTTGTCCGATGGGTCAAAAAGTCTCATCGTGTTTGGTCCAAACTATTTCTGTTTTTTATATTCTCAGATAACTGAAGTCAGAGTAAAGCAAGACATATAACAGATAACTGTCTGTGCAGTCCTTTCAGCAGGCTGACCTGTCACACCTGAATAGGTAATCACCACAGTGGACAGGAAACACACAGGCGTTATTAACAACATTAATAATGGATGCATTCCATGTAGCTGTGCCTTTTTCAGAGCCCTGCTATTGCGGATACGCTCTCACTGGCTTCACGTAAATAAAAAAACAGATCCATCGCTCATGTTATTGGTTACATCTGTGCCTGTCCGCTGTGTCAAAGGCCAATTAATGATGTCACAACAGGTGTGTGATTGAAAACACACACACACACCGAAACATTGTTTGATCGTAAGCACTGAGAAATCTCTCCAAACTCAATGAGACATCTCTTAAAGGAGGTTTTTCCTTGCCGCTGTCCCGGGTGCTTGCTCATGGTGGGAACTGTTGGGTCTCTGCAAATAACTAGTATAAAGAATGCGTTCTGCTTTGGACAAATGCTAAATATCTGCCTATGTCAATATAATTATCTCACAAGACCTGGTTGTGTGAGATTTAAACACGTCTAATCCACGAGACAAAATGTGTTTATGTGCTGCAGGAGCATAATCAATAGGCCCCAGTGTTTGATTAATCTCCTTCACATGAGTCCAGTAAAGCCTGTTAACACATGGTAAGGACTACTAGAAGGCCTGAAAAGGGGGTCAGAGATTAGCAGCTAAAGCTACTGTAGCTGTTGATGGCCTCCAACAATGGGCTTTGGTCTTGAGAAATGTTGAGCTGCAGCTGAATCCATGTTACAGGAAGATGAAGAGGTATTTGTCTTGGCAATTGTTTTTTTTATTTTTATGTACAAGCAAGTAAGTATACTCATTCAGAGGCCCCTGACACAGCTCAGAAATCCATGGAAAACATCGCCATTGCTCAGTTCTTTTCAGACTAACTCAGTTTTAAAGAGAGTAAAAGTGCAAATACTTACAACCACAGCCATATCTCCTTCTCTTTGTATCAGCTTCCTACTATCTACAAAAAAAGAAAGAAAGGCGGTTTATGATTCACATGAATCGCAGTAAAAAAACAAGCAAAACAATTGCCACACTGTGCTCCACATTAATCCCCTTTCACACTACCCTCTCTGCGATCACAGGGTACCTTAATTCGGCTATTTTTAGCACCTGCCCATTCCTGGATGATTTAACAGGCTTGCCTCATGTTGTCAAGGTTTCAAGTCTTTAGCATCATGCTGATACATGAGATTAATAATAAAGAAAGAAATTCAGTTCATATAATCAGTATGAAACAACTTGATTCTCATACTGTGTTGGAGCATTTGCATTAATCGATCCCCTTGGAGCTTTAAGAAATTGTGAAGGACATATTTAAATATTTTCATTTCACTTAACTGACACACAGAGACCAGAATTATTAGCATTCAGATTCAAGCACACTAACATTTTGCATGCAGCTTGGAGACTAAAAGATGTTCCACCTTCAAAACAATGTTTCTATTGCAAATGTGATGCAGCAGTAAGGATATCTTTGTATTCTAACGTAATATATGCCACTCAGTAGACACTTAAATCCAAAGCATCTCTTGTATTTTTGAGATTTTTAGTCACGAGAATGCAACTTTAAACCCGGCCAGTGTGCCATGATGCACTTACTGAGTAAGATATGACCACATATATATCTTTACATAACTAGATTTAGTTCTGAAATACCTCAAAATACAAAAATACATTTTTGTCAAAAGAAACCAAATATCCACTTTTATTTTATTTCATGTCACTTCATAAGAGAACATCAGCGTCCCTGATCAAAATCACTACTCAACAACAGTTCATCTACAACAGAAGAGTTGCACAGTTGTACAATATCAGAGCAGGGAAAGAAGGTGAAGTAGCACATCTTTGAGGAGGCTGAGTCTTACCTGAGGCAGATGTGAAGTTGCTGGCGGGGAGTCACAGGGGCCTGTGTGGAGCGAGGTGGACGGGACCTACGATTTGTAGCATCAGGATTAGTGACGTCACTCGGGATTACATCCGACAGATTCCTTTTTCTTTTCAATCAGCATAAAGTGGCAGAGGGTGGGAAAGAAGGGGGAGGAGGAAATGATGCTGAGGGCTGTTGGGGTTGGATAATGGTGAAGGAGCTTCCATTATGAAAGGCAGGGCCAGTGGACACTTTGGATGATGTAATGTTGAGCGTACACTTAAGGTGAGAGGTGATTTAGAGGATGGAGGGATTTGATCACATTCCAAAGAGACTTGAGTAAAAGTGACCATTGTGACTGCTGAGTCCTATTGTGATTTCTGCAACGTGAGGAGAGAGGGACGGCCCGTATACAAACGGTGTGTTTCACATGTTTAGAGGCATGATGTTGAATGGTAATGTTGTGACACTTTAAGCAACCAGTTAAAATCTCAGTGGCAACAAGAATGACTTCCTTCAGTTTGTGAGATTGATGCAAAAATTTATCCTAATCAGGTGACAAATCTAATAAATCTAATCCATCAAATGTCATGGAAATTGTTTTGGAGCTACTGTGCTGATAGAACAGATTTTATACAATATGTCTATGGAACAATATACATAAACTATCCGCTGATGTTGGTTAAATGTGTTGTTTTGTTGAAGTTGCTCATATTCTGGTCTGTAGCTGTCATCAGATTAAGTGCAGAGTTCTTATGTTCTCACTTTTGCAACATAAACAGGCTTAAATTGAATCAGCAATTGATCATTTAATTGACCATCAGAGTACAAATTATGAACTATTTGATCATTAATTAACTGTTTTGATCTTTTGAGCTGCTTTTCTTTCTCTTATATTGTTGAATATCTTGTGTTTATGACTATTAGTTGAACAAAGCCGACAGCTTGAAGACATCAAATTAGACTCTTTTTCTTTTACATTTTGTGCACGAGAATTCAGACTAAAGATTAATGACAAAAATCCTACGTTGTGAGGGTGTCTCACAAATCATAGAAATAGAAACCAATTATTCTGATTGAGGAAGAAAGCTTCAAAATAGACATAATGTGTGTTTTCATAAACCACAAATATCTACACACACACACACACACACACACACACACACACACATAAACCACATTCACCACAAGGATTTGGATTTAGACTTAAATGCATTCATATCAGTTAACATGGACCCTAAACTATCCACAGTTTCCTGTGATCAGATTAGTTTTCACATATCCCAGCGCAGAGTTCACGTTCAGTCACCTTGATATTTGTGCTATAGCATTAGGAGCTGAAAGTGAAGGTTTATATAATGTGATCAATTCTGTGAGCACTTCATCTAATCGGACACACATGAACAGCCCTCACTCTGCATGCGTAATCTCATCTGAGTAAGGTTGAGTAAAAAAAAGATTTAATCTCAAAATATTGAGCAACAGAGAAGTGAACATGAAAACAACTGAACAAAGAGCCACTGCACACTTCCCACAACAGAAAAGTGTAGTCGTAGTAGTTGCTCTAGTTGTTCACAAATATTGGAAACATTAGCAGAGGCTTATGAGGCCCGCGTACAGGGCCCTGTTTATTTTCTGTTGTCTCACTCACACCTGATCAGGTGCAGCTGATCATGTTCTCATTGGAACCCATCCAAACCTGTTATTAGAGACAGTTTTTGTGCCTTTTTTTCCCAGTTTGTCTAAGACGATGTGTCAGTGGCTGTGTTTTTGTCATGTGTATAAAAGTTTTCTTTGAACCTGGACTATCTTTGTCCTCAATATGAGGCCCTGTTGATGATTCCTCTTTACTTGCCTCTGGTTCCTGCATATTTAGTCTGTGAACACATCGCTGCAGACGTTTTTTCTTTCCTGTGCTGAATTCTCTCTCGGACCCCAGTAGTGCTAACGTAACCAACACACGTTTCTCTCCTGATGCAACAATGAAGGCAAGCCAACTAGTAATCTGCTAAATCAGTCCTGATCTGCAAAATAAAGCGATTCGGGAACAAAATTAGATGGATTGGGCAAACAATGCTACTCTCTGTTTGCTACTTATAGCCTGAGCTGTGGGGCCAAGTACAGGCTTTAGGTGTGTGTGTGTGAGAAAGACTTTTACAGAGCCATAACAAAATGTACAGCTCCACCTGCAGCTTGCTGATATCAATTAAAATATGAGCATGCATCTGAATGTCACACTCACATACAAACTAACATTAAACACATGAAGCCGTGCCGCATTTCTGCTCAATTACTCTCATGGGTATAGTCACTGAATTTACTGGAGAAGAGAAAAGAAACTAAACTGTTTGTTTGGCATCTTCCTGCTGTAGTGATCTTTTTTTGGGTCAGCCCACTTTTACTGCAGTAACCTTATTGGACATCCTGATCCAGCGTTTGTGACAGACTCTGACCTGCTAGTGTGGATGAAAACATTTCCCAACATTAACAGAGCCGTGGTTTCATGCGTTAATGCTACCGGTACCAACAATGCTTCTGTTAACACTGATCTTGCACCGGATCAAGTTGGATGACGCCATAGTTTGGAGTATTTCCTCTGCAATTAGCATGACCCCTTAATGCAATGAGCCAAGGCTAAAAAGACATAATACACGTGGTGAAATAACACAGCTGACTACATTACGTAGCACATTAAGATACAATGTGTGCTTTCTCTGAAAAGTGGAATTCAAACTTGAAATTAAGTTCAAGTTTATTAAATTATTTTTATTATTATTATTATTATTAGTAGTAGTATTAACAGATCCACCAGATTATGAGCAACATTATAATTTGTATGAATGTAAAATAACACCCTCCTGTTTTTCTCCTTTTAGCTCAGGTTTTAGTCTCCACCATGTCCTAAGGGAAACATTGTATCTTTACCAGACTGTTGCTAACTGTGCCTGTCTGCTATACGGTTTGATTTGTTTTCACTGGAAACAGCTGCACGTACGAGTGAAAACAATCCTGTGACGGCTGAGAGTGTGAACCAGAACAGTAAAGCCAGACAGACAATGAGCTGAAAGACGAGCCCGGGAACTGGAACTGCACAGTCTGGTGATAGTTGTCTGCGGGTTCATCAATACAAATAACAAAGCCTTTTAATATTACTGACGAATGATTCCAATGACATTCAGGGATGAAAAAAAAAACTTTTTCACCCAGAAAAAAAAAAAAAAAATCAACCCAATTACAAAGTGTTACATTTTTTGTATACAAGAATGACGCTCAGAGCCAAGTTGAAGTTTTACAATCCTGAACTGTAACTGGATCAGTCCAGTCAAAACCAGGGCACAAATCCTCTGAAGTGACAATAGAACAAGAATATCTTGATATACATGTGTTCATGTTTAGTTTTCATATTCACTCACTAAAAGCAGACAAAGTTTCACTTGAACATGATTCCATTTTATTAGAACATTAAGAGCAGCTGATAATGAGGTAATGAAGTAACATTATAATTAGTAATGAAGTAACATTACAATTCAACCCAACATGAATACATGGAGGTAACTGCAACAGTTCAAACTTGCTTCATAACTTTAGTTTTTGAACATTATGTGCGTTCATAGCAGCCACCTGTGCGTTTCCATGATCTCATATGAACAGACATTTTCAAACAGTCAGTCGTGTGGCTGTATCTGTGGCCTAACAGTCTCGCGTCATTAATAATTCAATTTAATTTTCGAGTAAGAGCAGATACAGAACTCCAAAACTCCGCATTCATAAGTTAATAACTCCAAACTTTAAGAGCACCAATGTCACACTACAAACATCAAATCTAACACAGCAAAGAATATGCTGTTAGTAACTAAACCATGTTTAACATGTTTAATAAGTTACGAGTGTTTATTTAAGCAATACAGTTATGTCCCAAAAGCGACACAGTAGGTCTCCTCATAGAAGTGACTTCACCATCTGTTATATGCTCACATTAGCTATAGTTATCTGAACCTGCTCTCATGACACCATGTGACATGGATCTGTTGAGGTATGTGTCAAGTGTAGCAGAAATACTCTCATTGGCTGTCAGCGATGACATCATCTGGCCAGTACTCGTCTTGCATGTAGTGATTTGAGGCGGCGAAGCTCGGCTCGTGTGGAGCGTCGTCGTCCCTCAGCTTGTTCCGCAGCTCCTGCTCCCACTCGCCCTCTACCAGCTTGTAGAGGTCGAGGGCAGCGCGAGCATCCTCCACCGAACAGTGACCTCTCTGCTCCACCTGGGCAGGAAAACAAACTGGGTCAACGCGGTCAACACATCAAATTACAGTCATACTAGCAGAAGACTTCAAATACAGAGCACGCTGTAGTTATGTGTGCACAGTTTTCTTTAATTGAGTGTGCCTGAAAGAGCACACTATATACTATTCACTGCACTTATTATTCTTACTCCCTTTCAATGAGTATAAATCTATGGATGTATCAAATCACATTTTGTTTTGCAGTTTTAGTAAAACTGCAAGCATGAAGGAAAGAGATGTTTCGGTCAGAGTTACATTTTTGAACAGTTTTTTTATTTTTATTTGACAGCAACAGCTTGAAGAGTGACAGGAATGACATGGGGATTCAAACCCTGGGCCACCGCAGCAAGGACTGAGCCTTCGCACATGGGGCGGCTGCTCTACCAAGTGAGCTAAACGACAGCCCATTTTTAAACGGTTTAATACTCCAACTCTTATAGTAATTCTGGCCATATCAATGTAAATGGTAAGTGGACTGTGCTTATATAGCACTTTTCTAGTCTTCTGACCACTCGAAGTGCTCTTACATAAACATTCACACACTGATGGCACAGCCTTCAGGAGCAATTTGGGGTTCAGTATCTTGCCCAAGGACACTTCGACATGCAGATTTGCAGACTTCAGTCGACCATCTGATTAGTGGACAACCCACTCTATCTCCTGAGCCACAGCCACTCAGGATCAGTTACACTTCACCATCTACTTTACTTTCCTCACTTACATGTTTACTTTTAAAAAACATTTATCTATTTATGGAGGAACACCAAACCCTTCCATCGGTTTGTGTTACAGATCTCACTCTAACATATTTCTGTTAAAAAGCTCCCTGGAACATGGCACAAACTGTTCAGTCCAACATTGGTGAGAGTAAGATAAATGTAGCAGCAGAACAACAGAATAGAACCAATTACAACCAATACAGTTATCATTTTATATGAGCAAGCTAATTCTTTCTTCTTACATGTCTAGTAAAAATATTTTGCATATTTACAGTCTATGAAGTCTGTATGAAGTCTCACCTGTATCCTCCTGCTCAGCAGCTTACTGGCCAAGATCTTGAGGGAGGCGCAGCGTTCGCGGGGGAAACCAGCCAACCGGCTGAGGAGACGTGTCGTACAGGTGTCCCTGACCATGTGACTGGGATGGAGCACATCCAACACCTCAAAGTCATTGTAGACGGAGTGGCCGACAACCACTTTGCCCTCAAGTATACTAAGGATCTACAGGAGAGAGGAAGAGGACAAATATTATTCCACCAGGCATTACTGACGACTGATCTGGAGTGTGGGTTCAAACCACTTTGACCTGTGTATAATGGAGCCTAACGTAGGATTTGAAATGTAGACAGTGCTGCAGGCGTCTTTCATGTCTTGCCTGTTTCACCTGAACTACAGCTTCAATCTTTCCCAACAATACCTCAAATTCCTACACGCTTGTCTCCCTTGAGGGGACGCAGGCTGCTGAGAGCTCATGAAGCGCAATATGAAAATGGATACACCTGCTTTGGAAAGCCAGATAAATACACTTAAATAACTCGGTCCTCACCTCCTCCCTGGCCTGAGCGAAGGGCGTGGCGTCGTGCAGGTGATGCCTCCTGATACCACTCCAGCGAGTCCTGTAGTCCGTGACGGGCTGACACGGTCGGACATATTTATCATACAGTATGTTGCCTCGATAGTCCAGGATGCTGCAGCGGGCCAGCTCACTGCGGCGCCCCCCGGGCCCCGTCCCCACCATCTCGCAGTCCAACGCCACCACCGTGGTGGCACACGAGCTGAGGCACGGTGAACTCCGACCGCTGGCCGGAGGACTCGCCTCGGAGGAGAAACCGCTGTCCACCTCCCAGCTGTCTCTGAGGGCTGTGACTAAACTGTAGTGGTCAGAAGCTTTAGGCTCAGACACAGAGAGTCCAGGTTCAGGTGTGTCGCTGCTCTTGTTTTCAGAGCTAACAGTTCTTTGACACTCCCGGTCTGTGTCACTCGATTTTGTTTTTTTGACCCGTTCATTTGTATCCAGCAGGTCATTGTGGTTGTCTGTCATTTTCCTCTTCATGTTGGCCATGATGATCTTCTGCTGGCACTTCTTCCTGGCTCTTCCGTTCTCCGTGGTGTGAAGCATGAGGTTTTTTTTGTACAAATAGCGGTAGTTGTTGAGAAGCCCCCACGAGGCGGCTTTATTCCTTTTTGACGGTTGTGCCATCATCAAGCAACGAAACGAGCAACGTGGTCATTTCTGAGGATGTCAAACAAAAAGCCTGATTATTATTAGAAAACAAACTCAGTGGGTGATAACTTCTACACATGTGTACTGAGGCGTGTTATCTTTAACACTGAGACTGTTGCGTAACCTTGGTCTTTATCTCACTGTGCACAATGTGAGGACACTACACTACTAATGAGACTACATCTGGCCAGTAACAGAGACTGACTCTGACATTTAAAGCCTTACTTCACATCCTACATGTCCATGCAGAACTGGTTTAGGAGCAGATGACTGACAGCAACACATTCTGTGGCAACACGTGGTCAGACCATCTCAAACGAGCTGGTCTGTAACTATGTCATTAAGTTAGTAAAGTGTGGGACATGTGAGAGGGGCGTTATTTTATTTATTCCGATAAGGAGCGACAAACATCGCTGTCTTATATACTAATATAATGTCAGCTATCTCCATTTAAAACAATGGCAGTTGCTTTTACTTAAAGTCCACTTGTGAAGCCCGTCTGAAAGTGACTCTGCTTATTATTATTATTATTATTATTATTATTATTATTATTATTATTATTATTAATGATAATTTAAATGTAGTACAGCTGTATGTACAAACCGCCGCATGCTCGTCCACAGCAAACCTGGACGCCTGTGTGACGCAGCTGTCTTATACAAACTCCACAGCAGTTTACACAGACATGTTTGGTTATTTGTTGTAAAGCAGAGTTGTTGAGTTTCAGGAAAACGTAGCGTCCATTCTTGTCCACGGTGAGCCGTCAGACAGATATTATAACGGGGACAGACTTTAGCTCGGGAGTACAGCGTTAGAGGCACGTCAAGATTATTATGAGAATATGTATAGCTAGAAGATATAAACGTGTTGACGAACACGACATAAAAACATAACATTAAAAAGATGACATATTTCTACATTACCTTCTGGAGCTGCACGTGGACAGTATGGACATGCCTGGACATGAACCCTGTCCTCTTCATCTGATTGGCTCATTCTCTTCTTCCTTTGTTCGTGTGTGTGCCACTGTCGAAAAACGCGCGCAGTCGCCACCTACTGGATGGATGTACTATTTAAATTCAAAATAATTGTTTTTCATAAGTGCAACATTATGATCAATATTTAGAGTGATCGATCCAAAACCAATAAAACCTGTTAGATTACCAAAAACCCGCAATAAACAAAATAAAACAAGAGGATTTAAAATGCCAATTTAAACTGTTAAACGTACTGAATATGTTAGTGTCCAAACTTCTGTAACTTTATTGTACAAAAAGGCCTGTGTACTTCAGCGACAATACATTTAATACTTTAGTCCTGTTACATTGTTCCCTATGATCCGGTTATGACAGGGGCCATTTCAATGTTTTCCACCTTTTGCTCCCAAACTGTTGAATTCAGTTCAGTTTCTTTACATCATGAACCTATTTGTGATAAAAAAAATTTTTTAAACGTAACCTCAGCAATTTTCAAAAACTAAATAATTGTTTAAATGTATTTTCTACTTTAGGTCATAAGTTTAATGTCTTTAAGTTTTGGATTGTCCGTTAGACAGAGCGAGATATTTGAAGTGTCTGGAATTTAATTATTTGTTTAACTATCATGAAAAATACTAGAAAACTATAAAATATATAATTTATCATTTACCTGGCATTATATACCAAACAATTATAGAATGAATTTAAATGAGTACATTAAAGTGACAGTACAGCACAGTAAAGGTTGAAAGGTTTCACTGATCAGCTCCAGTTTGACATTCATGAATGAGATCATACAGTTCATTTTGGTTTTGTGGGCCTTTTTATTTCACAATCCTTCCAAATGTACAAAAACAAAGACGAGTTACAAAAACAAAAGAAAAAAAAAAAAAAGAAAAAAAAAAATCACCATTACCATTATCCCCTGTGACGACAACAACAACAAAAACCAACAGATGACTGGAGACTGGTGTCAAACCAAAGTGCATCAGTCTGAGGTGTGGTACACAGACCAGGGGAAATAAAAATCTAATTTTTCAAAAGCTGTCCCCTCTTCCCTAAAAATTTGTTTTTGTTTTTAAACATCAGGTAGGCCCTGGCCACCACCTTCTCCACCTTCCACAGTTTTCCCAGAGCAACGGAGGACCTAAAGGGAGCGCCGCATCTTTTCGACTTGGCTTCAGAGCATTCGGTAGTTCACTAAGAGAGTGGAATATAATTTAGTTCTTTCTTTGCGTGTTTTCCCCAATCCTCCTCCTGTAGTGGGCGGGGCATGTTGAGTTCCTGTCTGGAGCTTTTATAGCTCTATCTTGTCGTCGCCCTTCTTCTTCTTCTTCTTCTTGGACTCCTCCTGCACGACTAAGGGATTGGTGGCCTCTCTCTTCAGGTAAGAGACGAAGTCGCTCACCTCGCGACCTCCCTGCAACATTAGCATGGAGACAGGACGATCAGAAAGGATACAAACATGACTCATGACATCACTGTGTTTGGATGATCAGTGAAGTGGACG
The DNA here is from genome assembly GCF_000972845.2 of Larimichthys crocea. Classification (NCBI taxonomy): domain Eukaryota; kingdom Metazoa; phylum Chordata; class Actinopteri; family Sciaenidae; genus Larimichthys; species Larimichthys crocea. Next base: position 13,077,139 of record NC_040024.1, read on the forward strand.
CTCACCTCGTATTTCTTTGGGCTCATCTTACGTCCAGCTGGGGCAAAGTATAATGTGGGGAATCTAGAAAAGCAGGGGAGAGGACAGTTTATATCATTGACACATCAGAGCTTCTGAAAGATGCTGAGAGCAGCGCTGATGAAGGTGTGCGCTAAACATTGCCAGGCATTAAGGAAGTATCATAGTGACTCACCCGCTGACTTCATATGGAGATGGCACATCGTTGGCTGTGGCATCCATCTTGGCAATGACGACGTTGGGATCATCAGCAAGCTTAAAGAGCAGAGGAGAGAAAACATTAACCGTTTGTAAGCTGCTTCACAAAATTGACCTCTAGAAAGTCTCAGTTCTTCTGGTCCTGAGTGTGCAAGCCAGACTACAAACAATACAACTCACTGCTAGCACAACACTGAAAGTATTAGTACTAGTGTTTTTATTGTTATGAAACTGTTTCTATTCTTTTACATACAAAAGAACAGAAGTGAAACTAAAGGCAAACAGCACCAGGTTCCCTCCACTATTCAACCTAAAGTTGTTAATGTTGTTGAATCTGATCTTTTATACTATGTTTGTACACAAAATAAATAAAATGCAGCTTTTATCCAGAGTAGGATCTTCACAGAACTTGTCCTGTGGGAAATAGTTCCCTCACCTTCTCTCCCAGCTCGTTGAATTTGGGCTCCAGGCTCTTGCAGTGACCGCACCACGGGGCGTAGAACTCGATCAGCACGTCTTTGCTGTCGTCATTGACGATGGAGTCAAAGTTCTCGGCCACCACGACCTGAAATAAATGACAGACGTCACAGGTTTACTCATTGTGGAGTGATGAGTGAGTGTTTGACTGTAGCGTTACACTCTGCTAAACGTTCAATAACTATTGCAAAATCATTATTTATTAGCAATTTGTTGTGCTTTCAACACGGCATCAGATCTGTAATAATACATTTACAATAATTACAAATGTCAGGCAGCATTGAACTATTACTGTTTAACACTTGAAGGCTGCAAAGCCTAACCATTTCCTATATACACCGCTTTCAACTTCCTGTTTTACTTTCACAGCTCACTGAGCAGCTTCATTATTAAACACTGTAAATGTTCTGCTTTAGTGCTTGTTGCTTCTTTTTTATTCTCATGCCATCAGCTTGATCTTGTAGAATTTTAAGTTCTACTGGGCTTCAGTTTGAGCTTTTCTCAAGACCTGCCTGTATTAAAGGATCAAACGCGTGCATTTCATTACACCTTCAAAGTAGAAAGCAGGATGAATATTACACAGAGGTCACATTTTGAATAAATAATCAAACATCACTACACAGCACATAAAGTAGACACTGAGAATCTTCATCTCACCTTCACAGGTCCGTCGTCGTTCTCTGGGATGGGCTCTGATTTGAGGTAGCGCTTCAACGTGCCATCAAAGTAGTCCTGCAGGAAACGCTCCAGGGCTTTTCCATCACGACTGTCAGGAGGACAACAACAGAACTGTCGGTCAGCTAACTGGCAACTGGCTAACCAACTCACAGTCAGGAAATTTACATTGGACTTGACTTACGAGAACTCCTCGGTCATGGCGTATTTGTCTCCCTTGGCGGTGCGGATGGCCACCACAGGCAGTTCTCCTGAGCTGCCATCCAGGCCGAACTCAGACACATCGTGGCTGAACATGTTCTTGCTGGCCACGGCGAAGTTCAGTTTCTTGCCCTGATCCAGGAAGCTCTTGGCCACCTTCATCACCCTGTACAAGGTTAGTTTGGTTAGTTAGTTCAAAATTCTGGAGGCTGAAGTGACAAAGCGGCTTTCATTTCAACGTTTTGATTACCACAGAGGAAACTCTCAGTTCAGTGTGGTGATTTGATTTGGGTTTTTTTACTGAGAGTTTGAACAATCACAGCACAGTCCGGTGCATGACTACAGACACTTACCTGTTCCTCCAGTAGTTGGAGCCCTTGGGGTTTTTGTCATAATCAACATCATAATAGGCCACCAGCAGGTCTTTCCCCTTCAGCTGGTCTTTGTTGTCGTCCGTCATGTGGGGGCAGATTCCAAAGCTGAGATTAGAGAAAGGAATGGACGCCGTTACAAATACATTTAAACCAACAAGCTGCACTCTTTTAGGCACATAGACAACTGAACACTGCAGTGCAACAGAGGGTTTACAGCAGTGTAGCACAGGCAAATATTTATCTTGTTTAAAGTTTTAGATCTGATTACACCACTCATCTCTTTTAGAAACACACTGTGCATACTGACATTCACCAAACCTCACTGCCTTACAGTTGGTATTTAGACAAGAGGTGTGGCTGGTGTAAAGTGAAAGTAAAACAATGGGTCGTTTCTGTCATGGAGGCAAGAAATACAGAACACTGTCTGCAAGCTGTGTCATCACGGTGAGTGGCTGGTGCACCACATGCAGTTCAGTTTGGTGTACAACTTCTATAATCCTTGTTTCTGCAACATTTGATCACGAATAAACCAACAGTAAAAGAACTCAACATATACCCAGCGAAAAATAGAATAAGCACTGCAACGTGGACTTACTTTGTGTAAACAGAAAAAGAAAATATCACAGTGCACTGATACAGAAACACTCTGAAAGCAAATTAAGGAAAGAAAGCAGCAGTAACACAGGAAATAGCGTCCTAATGGTTTCACACTTTAAATATTTCAGCTCAGTCGTGAACTAAACTGTCTGATCAGCCAGATAAAGAGACCACACACGACAGTAGAACAGTTGTGCTTACAAGAACCCACAAGTCTCTAATAATATTTTCAACAAACATTATATATACTTCATGTAGACAGTCTCAGTCGACGCCTTAGATAATGATCCAGCCATGATGACCAGTGCAGTACTTGTCTGCTGTTTGTTAGTCATACTGCCAGAGTCACGTGAGTGCCTGTGTTGACAGAGTGCACACCTCACCTACTGGACTAGATCCTGTTGGGACAGAGTTGCATATGCAAATATGGACTGTTACTATGCAGGATGACCGAGATAAACTCACATGTTGTCCTGGATGAACCTCTTGATTTTGTTGCTGGTGTATTTGTCCTCGCTGAATTTCACAGAGCTGTCTTCGAACTTGTTGTTGAGTCGTGGTGGGCGGAACAGGACGACTCCCCTGTAAACCAAAAAAACAACAACAAACAAACAGAAAATGTCACTTCACTTGGTTACTTTGCAAATATCTGCTACCATGGACTTGGAGCAAAGGAAGAACAATGGCTAGGCCAAAGGCAGAGCGAGCTACTTACTCTCCGTCGATGCCGTGGCTCTGGAGGAGATCCTCAGAGTTGGTGTGGGCAAAACGGTAGTTGTCTCTCAGGGCGCTGGCTGCCTTCAGGAACTCTGCCTGTGCTGTGCTCTTATCATCAGCAAAGAACCCTGGGAAGGAAAGACAAATCATGTTGAGATCAGGATGCAATAAACACGGCCCCATTGTTTCCAAATTTGACCCACTTTGGGAGCAAAACACTGAATCGTGCTGATGTCTGACTCACCGACAACACTTGCGTCTTGGTCCACAGTGAACTTCTGAAAGTCTGCATCTGTCTTGAGCTCCACTGAAGCTGGGCCGGCCTGCTTCTTCAGGAAACTGACAATCCCATCTACAGAGAGCAAGAGCAAAACAGAGAAACAGTGAATAAAAGATGGAGGCAGAAAACAAAAGGACACAGAAATAAACAGATATAAAGGGAGGAGTACTGTGAGCACATGTGAATATTTAAAGACATTTTAAACACAAATCAATCACATCAGAGGCAAATACCTGCAGTCCTGGGTCCTTCATAGGGACCAGATTCCTCTCCATCCCTGAAGATCTTTAGGGTCGGATAGCCACTGACACCATATTTGCTGCATGTGTTGCTGTTGGATGTGCAGTCAACCTAAAAGGGGGAAAGAAAATAATTTACTTTGCAAAAAGGTACGGAGAGTACAGAGTGCAGAAAGTCTGCTAAAGTGGACAAAGTGTAGTGAACTTGCACATTGTGCAATACCTTGGCCAGAGAGACGATGCCTTTCAAGCGTGTAGCGGCGGCCTCGAACTCAGGTGCTAGCCGTTTACAATGACCGCACCTAAAAAAGGACGTGGAGGATATGGATCAGTCAGACAGAAGAACGAGTCACAATTCAGCTGGATTTGGGTTTCAGCTTGGCGAAAATCCTGAAGGAGCTCTGGGGATTTCACAAGCGTGGAATCTGATACATCAGAGGTAACGTAAGAGGGTTTGTAAAGCACAGTATAAAACGTTTAACTGTTGAGGAAAACTTTAGAGGAGGAAGAACTTTCATGAGTTAATAAACTTTTATCTTAATGACTCTGTTCTGATCACTCCATGCATGGGTTTGTGCAGAAAATGGCACCAAATAAAAACTATTTCCCAAAGCCAGAGTTGCTTATTTTCTCTATCTAATACTAAAAGAAAAAAACGAAATATTTTTGGTTTACTAGCTACAATTTTAAAAAAAGTCAGCAAATATTCACGTTCTTTAATTTGGACGCAGATCATTTTTGATATATTGGATGAAAAAAAATGTTTCGTTCCAGATCTAACTGAATAAGTTATAAAGTGTTTAACTTATTTATTTTCATGTTTTAATAAATACTAACCGGGTTAACTTGTGTCCTATTCAAGTTTGGCACGGTGGAACCACGTCACAGTTCCCCTGGACCAATCAGAGGTGGACACCAAAACTTCCCTGACCAATCAGAACGTTACAACAGTGAACGAACACACCCCCTAACTTCCTCGTAGCCTAACTCGCACGTAGTTTCCCATTGAAACGGATTCAGAGGCCAAACTAAGAAAAGTCTTTTTATATTTGTGCAGTTTAACGTTTAATGCACCGTCACAACGGGCCCGGTAAATTACCGGTCCACTCAAAAACACCATACCGACACAGGCTTACCTCTTTCCGCTTCTTGCTAACATGCTAACGTTTGGTCTTTAGCCAAAAAAGCAAAAACAATTTGACACTAAAGACTCGATTAATGTTCAAAGAAAGGAGAGATGCACTTATTAAAACAAAAAACACAGAGTCACGGCCGCAGCGTTCACGTTGTAACGTCACTCAGCTGAACTGCTCGTTACGAAGCAAGTGAGCTAGGTTCAGCTCACTTTTATTATTATTATGTTAGGTTTTATTTGGTCAGACACTGAGCACACGGACGTCAGGAGACTCACCAAGGGGCGAAAAACTCCACCAGAATGAGGCTGTGGTCTCCAATCCTGCTTTCGAAATCATCATCCGTGTAGTCAAGCACATCACTGGCCCGGGAAAACCCAGCGAGAGCGGCCAAAAATATGAGCCTCAACATGGCACAACCGCGCTAACTTCAACTTCTTCACTCTCTGTTAAACAAAATAAAAAGTTTGAATTGCAAATTGTGTCTATCAGCGGGGTCCCCTCTTCTGTTCCTCAGCGACGTGAGAGCCAAGGCTGCAAGGAAGCTCCTCGGAGGGCCCAGCGCACAGAGATAGAGAAAGAGAAAGGGACGCAGGCAGCGGGACCTCTCCTAACCACAGTGTGGCAGCCTCCCATTGGTCCGACTCACACGTCACTCTGTCTCGGAGAGCCAATGAGAAGGAGGCAGATGAGCCCTCATCCTCTCGGAGCCAATCAGGATTTGACAAAAATCAAAACTCCTCTCTCTCACGCGCGGAAGTGGTTATGTTAATTAGTTCACCGCTAAGAATCGTGACGTTTTAATAATTTGACTCTTAATGTGTGGACTCGAGTTAGTTATGATGTTTAAAATGACACGTGCATGCAAATGTCAGCCCATGGATTCATAAGATGAAGTGATGAAACATGACTTCATAACTTCTCTGATGTAACATTAGGTGGAGCAGAGGAGAGCTTTTAGGTTCCTGATGAGCACTTTGGCTTTCAGCCTTCCGTCAATAATGACAATAATGATTAATCATTGATTATACAAAAGTACAGTAAAACAAAAGGGAGAGTTAGGAGAGTTGCCAGGGTAACAGGTGACATCATATGTCATCATATAGCCACTCTCCAGTTACATATATTTTGACCTTATCTAAACTGACTTTTTTTAAATATTCAAAAATGATTCATCTGTTGAGTTTCCTGATTAATCATTTTCAAAAAACGTGCAGACATCAGTAACAAATGCCAAACACAGTTTCCTAAAGGCCAAGATGTTTTGTGTCTTGTTTATTTCAACCAGCAGCCCAAAGCACAAAGGTGTTTCATTTACTGTTAAAGCAAAGAAAAGCAGCAACTGTCGAAACTTGACAATGTTTGCTTGAAAAATAGCAATCACTAGACTAAGCTATGGCTGGTATTAAACCTCTAAAAACACAAGTCGGCATCACTAGTTCTGTCTTTTAGTTATGAGTTCACGCAACACCAGTTTTCAAATTCAGCTTCATTCACACTGATCTCTAGTGTTCCTAAACAAAGTGCTACATTGGCTCAGATGTCAGAGGAAAGGACAAACACACTGATGACCTTAGTGATCTGCAGGCTTTTAGTCATTGTGCCACAAATCTCTTGTGGAAAAACTAAGCTACCAGGATTTAGTGTGCTGGAGGCACAGTCGTTTCTTAGAAATTAATTCTCATCACCCAGGGTTTGTTTTCAGTGGTTCTATTGGTCTATGCACACTGCCCTCATGACAGTGATCATAGATTCTTTACGATAATAGAGAACAAGCACAATCTGAGTCCACTGTGATTAAGGCTGCAAGTGACTGTGGCAGTTTTAGTCATTTATTTTGTAAATCTACCCCAAATGATGAACCAGAAGATCAGGTGCCAGGTTAGGTATTCTTGTAGAGGTTGGAGGCAACAGGATGAATGTGGAAGAACAGAGATACTCAATGTACAGAATGTGGTAGAAGGGAAGGCGAGACAATAGAGCCCCATCAGCAAGCTCTTGCCCTGGGGTCCACTAACAGGTTAATCTGGCTGTGATTATGAGACAGCTACATAAGCAACCATCTTTCTTTACTACCTTATAATCCCATTAAAAGTTGTTAAAGGCTTCACTTTTTAAATAATTTAAATAAAAATCAAGTGACGATTAAGAGTCAGGATACAAATTTGGTGGGAATACAATGTGTGCAATAAATTACATGTTAAATAATATGCATTGTAACCATATGATGGTGGTTATCTAAAGGCATCTGATTATTTTAGTACTCTTTGTTTCCATTAATTATTTGTTGATTGTCCGGCCTATTACATATTTCATTTTTATAGACCTGTTCATACTGAAATTCTGTCAATTTATAATTCTACCATACTGCTTTATTTATATTTATATTTATATCATACTGCCATACTTATATTTATATTGATAATTCTGCTTATACGGTTCATACTATTTATATCTCCAGACTTTTCTATTCCCGGATGTCTTTTAGCTTGTATATATTGTATATATATATATATATATTCATTTTTATTTTTATTTTATTTTTATTTCATATTTTATTTTATATATATTTTTACATCTTCACACTGTTTGGACAGAGAGAAACGTAATTTCAATTCTCTGTATGTCTTGTACATATTGCAGTATTGACAATAAAGCCGACTTGAACTTGAACTTGAACTATATTTGTAATGTTTTGTTCTTAGATCTCAAACCTGATCGAATAAAAGTTTAATTCTGCTCAGGTGGATGGACATTTGTCTGACATTCATAAAATAAGATATTAAGATGTATGAAGGACCTGTGGTAGAGCTCCTTCTTACTGTACATGGTGGGTGTAGCAGTCTGTTGCTGAAGGAGTTGTTTAAGGCCTCCACAGTCTGATGCAGGAGGTGAGAGGAGTTGTTCATGATGAGTTTATCCTCTCTCCCACTTTCTCTGGAGTCTAGAGGGCAGGCCAGGTCACAGCTGGTCCTTTTGACTAGTTTGTTGAGTTTTTTTCTGTCTCTCTCCTCAGCAAGTGAAGAAACTAAAGGCGGAGGACGATGCCTCAGACCACACCAGTGAACATAAAGGTATTTGTATGCTCCCACCATCTTGATATCCAGTCCCTGGATGTTCAACTGTGTAGTCTGAGGCGTCTTCCTCTTGAAGTCAGTCACCATGTCCTTTGTCTTGCTGGTGTTGATGTGAAGGAGGCTGAGATCACACCAGTCAACAAAGTCTGTGATGACCGGCCTGTACTCCTGTTCATGTCATTCTGATACACACCCTACAAAAGCAGTGCTGTGTCTGAAGTCTGATGTGTACAGGCTGAAGAGCCTGTGGCAGCCAGGTGGCAGTCAGCTCCAGCCCATCTAGTTTCACCACTTAGCATCAGTGATGAAAGTCAAAAACATGTTCCTCACAGTGCTTCCAGTGTTTTCCAGGTATGAGGGGGATTTGTATAGTAGGTAGATGACTGCATGGATGGCAAAGGTAAAGGCAGAGGCAAAGCTCCTTTTTTTATTCTTGACATATTGGCAAAAATAAGGTTCATATTTATTAACAGTCTGTGAAAAACATTTTTCTTCTTTTTAAAGCTGCGGTTACATTGCCATGCCAGCAGAGGGAGCTCTCTGACAGTGCATCTTCTGATTTTTCCTGTCTCTGAATACAACTCTGACCACAGTCAGGTAAGTGATTTCTAAATGTTTTTTACCATCAGTGTTATATGAATGCAGAGTCATAAAAACATCAGTAGGTTAGTAACATATTAACTTTTACTCTACTTTTATTTGTACTCCTATCGTATAATACATTTACAACCTGTACATTTACATATCACCCTGGTGAACAGTGAAAAATCAAGAGTAGCCTTTGAAAAAGCCAATATGTCTCTCTGTTTTAATGTCTTTGAGCGGTATGTCCTATAAAGCTGAGGCCTTTGTCACTTTTTCATTAGACTCTTGCCATTCTCTGCCAAAACTCTGCCATGTACCCATACTACTTCAAACTGGCTTGTTTACAGACAAGTAGTGGACATTATAAAATTCTATGACGTATAAAAGTACTGAAATCCGGAGGATTAAAATCAGATTTGCATTATTGCCCTGCCTGTTAGTCTGCCTACAGTACACAACAAGCAGTGTATCTTTTGCTTTGGTTATTTATGCACTGATGGACTTTCATTTAAAGCTCCACTACACACGCCTAACACCATGTATCAGTGTGGAAAAGTCTTCTTTTCTTCTTTCTAGTCTCTTTCAGCAGCACCTTACAATGTCACCTCATCTCGTGACTCAAACATCCACACACACACACACAGAGCCAACAGACGCTGCGCTGCTAATCCTTTAAAGCAGAGCTTCCTTTCTTGCAGAGCAGCCACCGTTTACTGTAAACACACAGGTCAGCTGGGAGTGGAGGAATTAGACGGAAATAATTTGAGGTTTGAGGAGGTCTGACTGAATGCCAGTGTAGCTGTGATGAAAGGGTGTACAGAAACAGTATAGCACTACACAGCATCTGTACCGCTTCAAGGTCACTGATCGGACACGCACTGGCATCTCAGCGTATCACCTGTACAGATTGCATCAAATACCGAAAGCTAAAACACTTTCATCATCACCGAACTGACATATGATCTCACTAAACTGTCCGTTACATCACTATTCAGCCACCATTTTATTCGAGGATCCTGTGTGTGTGTGTGGCTCTGCGCTCTGCAGCAGTCTTGTGGATTTTCTGTTACCCACAAAGCCTCTTCCCTCCCAAAGCAGAACCCCCATTGCCTCTGTGAAGTGGTTGCTACGGCAACCCGCTTGCTCTTTTTCCATATCTGGAACAAGAAGGAGGAGAGAAGAGGAGCGGTCTGCAGCATTATGCTTGTGACACGCTCTGAGAACTGAGAGATAGAGAGAGAGAGAGGAGGGAGGGAGGAAGAGGACGTATGTGTGTATTCAGGACAGCAGAATCTTTCTTCAAATCCTCGATGAGAAACAGATTCCTCATGCCTCGCAACACAAGACCCAACACTTGACATCTCAGCTGCGTCTCATCAGAACACTGAACGCCTTGTTGTCCTGTTAGTGTCCAGACCAAAACACTGGAAAAATTGTTGCCTGTTTCATCACTGGAGACAATAAAAGTCTATTTATTCACAATGGGACAAAGCACTTGTTTACATACTTCCTGCACTGCTGAGACAACACTGCCACCTTCACACTCACTTTACAATAAAAAACCAACACGTTAAGGTTAAAATTCATTTTCAAATGCATATGAGGCAGCATACAAATGATTTATCATATAAACTATGTCGTGCATATATATTTCCTTTTTGCAGTGGTTGTGTACTGGCTCAGTCGATGTCTTGCAGCATAAGTTTGGCTGTTTGTGTTTGTGTTATTGTCAAAACATCCTAAACAGTGCTTATATAATACTAATATAAGTTAATAATAACTAAATAAATTAATATATTTACCCAAATACAGACTTAAATTTTTGCTAAAAGCTAAATAATGACTAGGGACGCAACTAACATTTATCTTCGTTACTGATTAAACTGCAGATTTAAGTTATTTTTTTTGTCTATAAAATGTTAGACAATTTATTTTTTTTAATTTGCATACTTTGTCTGAGTAAAACTCTAAAACCATAAGATGGCTATTTGCTGTTATATGTGACAAAGAAAAGCAGCTTTGGTTGAAACAGGTAACAAAATATTTGCAAATTTTCTGTCCATCAACTCACAACTCTAACAGTTCCCTCAAGCTGAGCACAAATCTATGGCTATTTGAAGCAAGAGATTTTGTTTAGTAATAAGCATGTGCACCAGTGTGCCTCATTCATGTGTTTTTAATAAGATATCAAAATCAGACACCGTGGCATCAATACTTGGTGGTATTTAACATTCATCGTCGTTTTGGTCTTTCCATTGGAATTTGAATTGCCAAGAAGAATAACCAGCCTCATTCTTGAGGTCTGTACAAGTCTGCCTTTGTAGTAAAATAAGTTTTTAATGAAGTCAAGAAAATCTGACACCTTCCAGGTTTAAAGGTCTTGGCTCTGTGTGAAAACAAGAACCCTGAATACTGGCTTTTCAAGCATAATACAGTTTTGTTGTGCCTCTGACTAAACACTGTCACATGACACTATGCGACCACGCTGATCGCAATCACCCTCCTTGCCTTGGTTACCATGGTTACATAAAGCTTGGGCTTTGTGTTCTTGCAAAATCTTCTTGGAAACCAAAGAATTAAGTCAATTCATGTAAAAAAGAAGCTCCATCAACAAAATGAGAGACAGACAGAGAGAGAGCAGGTACTGTTGAATATACGATCTCTTTAATAAAAGACATTACAGTGTGACATTCAGTGACGAGCTGGAATGATATTGCTTTAGTGGCTTACAGTACGAACCCAGCACAGCCAGTGTGTGCTCTTACATTACATTTCAAATAAATCCTGGAGAACACAAGTCTCTAATTCTGTAAATCTACATTCAAATCCACTCAAAATGGTGAAAAGAAATTGTGTATACACAATCCACGATGGAGAGTATCGCACAAATGGATGGACTTTACAAGCACCAGATATTAGGAATGACCAAACAACACACAAGAGTGATGGGAAGAGACGGGGTGAGCAAAGGGCATGCGGCAGGAAAGGGCAGAGGCAGGGTAAAGCTAGGTTTGGTGGACTGAGAAGTGCTTTGGGAGCAGAGCCATAGATAGTGTTTGGCCATGCAGCCACAGGCAAACTGGCGGCCATCTTTGTGCCATTACAACAGCCTGCAGTTTGTAGTCCTTCATTAATCTTTGCTGTGACTTTAGTGCTAAGTTTGAATTTCAGTTTAAAGATAAAAACCCTTCAAACATCTGAAATACACAGATGCAATATTCTGGGATTCAGGTTTATTTTGCCAGATAGCTGCATCTAATATATGTAGATTATATTATAGAGGTATAGTGGGAGGCAGGGAGGGGTGATTAGATTAGTAGTAGTGATGAGGCAATGACATAGATATTTATAATATTTATAATATCTATGGGCACAGAGTGGGGTGTCGGCGCATGTGTGTGTGCCCAGGGGTTTGTGGGGTGAGGTTAGGGATCAGTGTCTACTTGAAAGACTTGATGGGTGCGGGCACCTTGATGTCCTGGCCTTTCTCCAGTCTCTTCTCGCACTCAATCAGGTAGTTGACGCCATCGACCACGGTCTGTACCAGCTGGACCTGAGGGAGGGACACATCACATTTATTGTATCCATTACTTCATGAGAAAAATAATCAGATGAACATAAAACTCTTCTGCTTAATGTTGCTCCACCTGGATGTTTGACCTTTACTGTGCACAATGATGCAGAGTATGGATGTTACAGACACAGCTCAATATAAACACAGGCAGCCAGCACTCAAAACTGAGCTGGGTATGATATAAATGTAATATACATGTAGTTGCACAGTTTGAACATGGAAGGCACCACGCAGGATATCTTTTGCATACTTTATCTCAAATTTAAAAAAACATATGTCCTTAAATACCTATTATGGAACTTTTCTACCATTAAATAACAGATTTAACATCATGTTGATGCTACACTGACTTCATAATAATCAGGTGAATGGTGTCATTCTCACTCTATGCCCTGGAATTTTATGCTCAGGGTACGATCACTCACAGGAAGAACATAACACTTCATGGTATCAAGTCACACACCACCAACTATTTCTCTGATTTTGGTGAAACTGGATCATATTTTATGGAGAAAAAGTTTTCTGCTTTTCTCTCTGATGTCCTCCGGCTGCTCCACCTCAACTCTCTGTGATTTACAGAGTTTCCTGATGGACAGTGAAGTAAACTGCTGCCAACTGTAGCTGCTGTTAGATAATATTATATTATCAGTTTGTTAGCCAGGTTCAGAGCACCGAGGGAGTGTTAGTGTTTGGTCCACAGGCGTTTTGGACCACTGGGAGGGAGGTTTTTAGTCCTGGGGTGTGAGGGAATGCAGAACCGGAGCTGGGCAAGAGGACGGAGGCAAAAAAAAACCCTAAGGGGACGTTGACGGAGGAAGCTAAGAAGAGAAAAGGAGAGAGTGAGTGAGCAAGAAGCCGCTGGACAAGTGGAAATGTGGGACTGACTTTTAGTGGTTGGTGAGCGCTTGGTGAAATAAAACACAGACGCCGAGCTAGGCTGACTGCAGCTGGACAGTCAGTAATATTAGCTGCTGCTATGTCTTGTGTTGTTGACCTTGTTAGTAGTAGTAAATAAAAAGTAGTAATCAGAACGAATACACAAGTACAGCAGTCCATATTTACCACAGTAGTGTTACACTCTGAAACTGCTGACAACAAATCGCAAAAACACAAAACACAAAAGCACAAGAACACTCTCTTCTCCACTCCTCACAAGCGCAATTTAGATCTACTTTGTCTGAAACAACAGCAACAACAAACCTGACTGTTTTGACCACGTTGCTATTTGGGCTAAAAAACAAAAATCCAACTTATTGACTTAAAACATTCAGCTGACTGTGGTGTAGTTGCTGTCTGATACATACTGATGCACACCCTGTCAGTGACAAGTCTGAACAAACAACTCCAGTTGAGCAATTTTTTGCTCTGTTAATTAAAAAAAACATTACTCACACACTTTGTCTTCACTCTTTGCAGTTCTACACAGGTTTCCCTACCTCAGAATGTCCCAGGCGGTCCAGGTTGGAGATGTCGAACACACCTCCTACAGCTGCGGTGTCCACGCCGCCTGTCCCTCGCTTCTGCAGACGCAGATTGCTCAGGATCTTGCTGAAGCGGGCATCCTTGGGGTCAGGGGAAAGAAGTTATTCTACAGTTTCAAAGCACTTTAATGTGCAAAGAGATTTTTTTTCTTCAAGGTATCTTTCTGACATTTTGAACTTTTATCACCAACATGTTATTAACTGAATATGTTTTAGCTAGAATAAAAACAGAGCTTTTCTGTGTGGATTGTCCATTGATTTTGTATCGTACCATGTTTTTGTTCTATCATTGTGACACAAATTCAAGATTCAAGATTCAAGATTCAAATATAGTAAGAAAGAAAAATCCCCCACTATCTACTGAGGCACAAGTATCAATTATTTTCTAACTGTTGTGCTACCTTGCTCAACAGAGGCAGCTTGACGTGGACCCCGGCCCTGAGCCCAGTGCCCAAGTTGGAGGGGCAGGTGAGGACGTAACCAAGCCTCTCATTCCACATAAACTCCCAGCCTCTCTCCTGGATCAGACGCTCCACCTTAGAGGAAGAGAGATCGCAACACAGTGCGTGTTTCATTCACAAAACCTTGGTATGTTTGATGGATGTGTATGTAGCGAACACAGTTTACATAACACGTTGTTCGTATGTGTTGATTTAGGATATTTCAGAGCTGACAGGCAAAGAATGCAGAGTTAATTTGTATGACTGTTAATGAAGTCTGGTGGGAGGGGGCTGACATAAACACATAAGCAGGTGTTGCATTGCTTGTCCTTTGCTCACTCTCTAATGAGGAATTTGGACTGCCTGGATAAATAATTTATGTTTGCACGGCCATGTTTGGACAGTGTGTCTTCGTGCGTCTGCATACAGGCTTTATTTTCATGGCAGGGCAAAGTCTAGGATGAGCA